>NW_010972953.1:3529098-3590011 GCF_000737465.1 Haliaeetus leucocephalus | reverse complement strand
CCCCCCCCCCGTTTGGTGCCAACAGTACACTTGTTTTTGCTGGGACAGGTTCTCAGTCATGCTAAAATCAGGGGGAGTTTTGCCACAGAGGCAAGTGGAGCCCAGATTTCAGGGCAGATGTTTCACAGGAAACAATGACGATGATAAGATTCACCTCTTGCAAACACTTACTAAATATCACACGTCATCTTTAAGAGAAGCTGCCTGAGGGCTCTTAACAAGACCTTAATGTGACTGGCCCTAGAATTGCTTCCTATTTTGTTCAGGCTGCTACAGGAAGCATAAGAGCCATGTGTTGGTACTAGCTCTGCAATTTGGATGCTAAAGGGGAATAGACCTAGGACCCTCCAGACCCTTAGCTTTGGTTTTTTCCTTATAAAAGGTCCTTTTTGCATGAGAAAGAGAAACTTCAGAGAAATTAAGCAGAGGTAGCAAAACAGCCAAGGAACAAGAAAAGTACTGGTAACAGAAGCCTGTGGTAAGAATAAATGGAGATTTTCTGGAGAAAGTTGTGACTGAAGAAACTTGTAACTGCATCTCCTCCTACGGCTTGAATCATACCATGTTCAGGGAAATGAGACATTTGATACCTTTGTGGTAAACATACAAGCTTTTGCCAATACAAACCCAGCTCCATTGGCTCTTTTCCCACTTAGTACCCAGAACCTGACGTTCACAGGTATAGCAACAGACTGTCTGCTGGGCTTGGTGAGTTTTCCATCTGGGGAAGACCCAGAAAAGCCCCTTTTCTCTATGTGTGGTAACTTCATTGACCCATTTCCTTTCTCACAGCCCAGGCCTGGAGGTGATTGTGATGGGAAGAGCAGGAGAGTAGATGTGCCAACCAAACAGCACAGCTGATCCAGCTATTTTTCCCCCCTTCTCTCTCTGTGCACAGGATGCAACGGCACAGCTATTCCAAGCACAGACCACTTGGGCACATTGTACTCGGTAGCGTAGGTCATGGCTGAACCAGGATGCTTCCTGCTACGTTTCTGATACACACAGAACAAAACTGCTGTCTCCGTGACTTTGCTTTAGGAAGATGTGTGAGGCTGTAACATACAGGAGCAACTTAGGAACTGAGCTTTGCCCCAGGAGAGGTCTGGGGTTTAAAGGTACTACGTGCTGAAAACACAAACACCTTGAGAGTTTCATAGCTGCAAATGCCAAAGCCTCATCGATTAGGCAGTGCAGAGGCCAAGAACCATGCATGTGTTGGCACAGTCCTGGCAACTGGTCCTGATCTTGACTGATATTTTTGGGTTGATGACAAATAATTGACAAGTGGTAACTAAGGTATAAGGAAATTGCAGCAGTGGCATTCAACAAAACCACAGAATTTATCAGAAGGATCCCCGTCCTTTCACTCGCCCACACTGTGTATGGGGCAGATTCCTGTCCCATTACTGCACTTTACTTCCCCCATCTGTAAAGTGGAGTAATTCCCTAACTTCTGAAAGACATTTTTAACCTGGTAACATAAATTAAGATAAAATCCTTGATGTCTTGTAAACACAAGACTATAATATCACATCACATACTACTGATTGATTACTGATTTTTATTATTGCTAGGTTATTATCAGATATCTCATGCAGTAAAACCTTATTTGATTTCTATTAATATTTCACAGCCACACAGGTAAATGCCAAAGGTCAATTTTTTAATGAGGTGCCTCACAAGATAAGGCTTGCACTGTTTTACTGTGTTCCTTTTCCACATAGCCTGTGACAGAGATCAGTTACGTTACACTGGAGGGCGTAGTACTGCAATCTTTACGTTTTTCTTTCATCAAAAGCACTCTCACATCTGCTCCTTTCCCAATTCAATGTGCAGTGCTATATTTGGGCCGTATCAGGAAGTGAGGCTGTGCGCATGTGTGCCGTTCATGAACTGCATCCTCCTCTGAAATTCATACAACTTAATACAAGAAAACAACATGAGGAAAAGGTAGCAAGAAAAGAAATATATTACAAGTGGAAAAGTTCTGCTTTGGCATGTCTACCTGGAGAGTTAGAGTCCTGATGGCACTGTGCTTCCTGCAGCAGACTAGAGGTATGGTACAGCTGTCTTTCTTTGTTACTTTTCATTTCGCTATGCTAAGTGGCTTTGCTTGTAGGAGGAAAGACACACACAGATAAATTTTAAGGAGTTTAAATGGGAATGATTCACATAAAGTGAAACATTCCACTGTAAAGAAACGGCAATTTAAAATCTGTCTATAGAACGTGTCTTGTTGAAGGCTAGTGTTGTACATATTTATCTACTAGAAAAAATAGGTGCCAGGAAAGTACAAGGGGTAAGCCTGCATGCTGCATCTCGCTGCATTTGTGGGTAGGATCTGGCTTTGAAGAATTGGGATTAAATGAGCAGTGTGAGCCAGCTGTGTCTGCCTCATCCAGGAGCTAGGAGGTGGGAGCGCAAGGGAGTCAGGTTGGAGTTTGTGGGGTTGTAAATCAGGTCACAGTGAAATCCAGTGAGACCATGGGGGAGGCCACTCCAAATTATAGAATAGGATGGTTCACACAAATGTAGGTCCTAATTCTAAAAGCTGTTGAGATGAAGAAGTTTTATAAGAGATGAGGAAAAACCGACTACATCACAGACATACCTGCTTTCATAGCCAATTTCCAGTCTTAAATGAACTGAGCTGCTCTGCCCCAGATTTTGAAACCACCTTGGTCAAAACCAGGTGATATTTCCCATCCCCAAAGATATTTTAAATCATTCACATAATTTTTCCTTTCGATCAGGTCATGTTCAACTTCCCCCTCCTCAAAATGTTACACTACTGTCAAAGGATTTTGACATGATTTTGACATGGACTCCAGGAGAATGCTCTCCACCAGATGTGACATACACAGTGAGGTATGAAAGGTAAGCATTTACAAAGGATGTCTGATTGAAAGTATGGCACAGGGCAAACATCTGTGCAGGTATATTAATCAATGTCATTAATGATCAGTGACGTGGCTGCATTCTTTCACCAAAACCAATCCTTATCCATCTGGAGAGTACTCCAAACTCTGAGCAAGATTTGGTACCCATCCTCCAAAACACTTCCTTCTCTTGCTCTATAAACTATAACAAGGCAGCATGTTTAATATTATGGTATGTTTGTTTCTTCTTTTAGCCAGGAACGCATGGAGAAATGGATAAAGGTTCCTCATTGCAAAAATATTCACAGAACTTCTTGCAATCTGACTTGTGTGCTTCGAAACTTCTTTGTTAAAGTCCGGGCTCGAGTAAAAGCTGTTTCTGGACGATTCCAGTCACCATGGGTAGAATCACAATTCAAAGAATACCATTTGGATGGTGAGTGTCTGTTAGGTTACAGCCTAAAGATGAAAGGACATGTCAACAACAGTGTTGGCATGAGCAAATGAGTAGACCACACACCACAGAAAGAGAAACAGTAACAGACAGCTTTATGAATGACAGCTTTATGAATGACAGCTTTATGAGTGAGCACAAACAACAATGAGCCATGATCATTTGAAAATAAATTTCATAGCAAGTGTCAGAATTTGTTCATCAGTGCTCTAGGTGACCAAACTGGCTTCAAGCTTTCCACATACTAGTGGGGGTATGTTAGATAAAAAAGAGGTATTCCTTTGCCTTCCTCCTTCCTTCATGTCTATCACAAGATAACAATTAGAAGTGTAGATCAGTCACAGAAAAGCATTACTTCTGTGAAGCTAAGACACAAGCAAGCACTATTCTTATGTCTGGTCACTCAATTACAGTGGAACTGGCTCCCCCAGTGCTAAACGTGAATGTCAAGGAGAACTTAATCCATGTGAATGCCTCCTTCCCTTTGGCCACCTGTGTGGAGAGTTTCTCATGGATGTATGACTTGAACCTTTGGGAAGCTGGATCTGAAGACAAGGTCAGTAAAACTTGCACGTCTTAGATGAAATGGAGGAACAATGCCCAGCTTGAATTGGAATAGCTTCGAATTTCTGGGCAGGGAGGGACTGGATCCAGGGCCTGGAGAAAATGAAATGGCCAAACCAGAGTTAAACCAAAGCCAGAGAGAAAAAGTAGATGTGTGTGTGTGCATCCTTACTTTATTGGTAGTTCCCTATTTTTATCAGGAAGACGCACTGGGGAGGCTACCCTATAGTCAGTATAATAGGGCAATATCTGAGGTTTAAAACAACTAGTTGAGGTACCACTAACAGTATGCCATGGCAGAACAGAGCACAGCACCAGCTGGAAATCGCACCCTAGAATCCATAAACCCTAGGAGACATGCTTGCTACAAACAGCAAGCAAGACATGAAGTGCCTTTCCATTCACCTTCCAGTCACTGGAGCCACAGAACATAATGAAGAGAATCATGGGCTAAAAAGGTAGAGAAACACCACCCAAATAATGAAAGAGCCATCTTTCTAACTCTCTGTTCTTTTTGTTTCTAAACAGAAGAAATACGAAGGTATCTTTAGGAAGAATACAGTGACTATCGATACCACTGCACTTAGAGGCAACTACTGTTTAAGTGCCAGATCTTCCTTCCAAAGCATTGACTTCAAGCACAGCAAATTCTCCCAACCAGTGTGTGTGCTATTAAACCACAAAGGTATGACCTGATGGTGAGACATCAAACGGGATTAGGGCAAGTCAAAGATTGACACCAAAATTAGCTTTTCTACAAAAAAAATGGGCTTCCTGTTAAATGGACTGGTTGGATTTTCTAGTGAAAGGCTCCTGCCTTCTGTAGAAACATTTTCATTAAAAAAATCCAACCCTGAAATATTTTCTGAAAATACTGAAATATTGTACTTGAGTTATGCTCACAATGAAATTTTGGGAATAATCAAATTTATCCTGAAAAATATGTAAATAAAACCTCATTTTACTGCTCCAAGTAAGGCACTGACTGGTATCAACATTCATTTGTGGCTGTGACTCTGACTTAGAGTCTGATCTTAGGCAAGTCTGTTATCCTTTCTCTGCATTTGTAAAATAAGGATCTTGAGCCTAACATCATCTGAGATTTCTGAAAGAAAAGCTGAGTACAAGACTTCATTATTACTATAAAATATACCACCAGGAGGAGATTATTTTTGTCTTTTTCTTTTTCAGCAGTGGAATGGAAGTTCCCATTTTCTGCCATGATCCCTGTGTTTGTCCTCCCCATCTTTCTGACGAGTGCCTTCATCATCTGCTTGCTGAAACAAGATGCTAAGCGAAAGAAGATGCCTCACGCTTTGGTATGGCCCAAATGCTGGGGTCCCCTCCTGACTCAAAGTCTTGCTGATTTTTGGAGGGTAACTGGGGAGGAATGGGGGAGTTTTGTGGTTCTCAGTTTTGCATTCGTAAGTCCCATTATAAGTAAGCTTTCCTATATCCAAACTTTTCTTTAAAAAGCATCACTAACTTACTGATCTATGTGTCTTGTTTCTTTTCCCTGGTAGGATTTATCTCGTTTAAAAGCTGCTGGACCAGCCTTTCACTGTGAGTTCAGTGAAAAGGAATTCTTCAGGGACTATCTTATCTGCACAGAGAAGCCAATGTCACAAAGGAAGACAAACAAAGCTTTAGCAAGAAATAACTTACCACAGATGGCTTCTTTCCTCTCATCATCATCAACATCATCATTGGAGGAGGAGGAGGAGGAGGAGGAGGAAGAAGACAGCAGTACTTTCATCCCATACACTGAAATGCCTCAGTTTCCAAAGAGAAGTCTCAACTGTCAACCATCCAGAACAGCTCAGGGGGAAACTAGCTTGGACTCTGGATCTGGAGGTCTCTCTGTGGACAGTGAATCTGTGCTTGACCTAAGTACCTTGGGTTTTTCTTTCTTTCCAATGAGAAAGAATGAGGTGGACACCTCAGGATCCCAAGGAAATGAGAAGGCATCCCTTTCTCACAGTTCCTCTTTGGGAAGAATATCCTTCACTGATGTGAGATGCCCAGGTCCCAGGGAAAATGGACAGCATGATACAGACAGGGATGAATGCCTGGAAATGACCCCTCTTCAAACACTGATGGAGGGGATTTGTGCCAAACGTCCAGCCAATGAGCACTACTTGCATGGGAAGGCTCATCATTTCACCAAGTATTACCAGAAACCAATAGTTGATCTGCATGTCCAGATCAGTGAGATACCACAGCACAGTGAGGATCCCAGCACCGAGCTGCTCATTTCCTTTCAGACAGTACAGGTGGCAGAAGATGAAGGTATTGCAAGTGACTGTGACAGCAGTAATTTTACAGAAGGGACACCTCCCACAACCACGGTGCTAAGTGATGCATTTGAAACTTCAAATACGGAGGAAAAATATGATCAAAAGTTTAAATTCAAAGGCTACGAGCACACACATTACATGGGAAGGAGCTAGAGTACCCTAGCAGTTCTGTGGTGTGTCTGGAAAATGCTGGAGAGTTCCAGATATCCAGGCAAGGATACCTAAACAAGAACAAGGACAAGGACAAATAACTGATCCTGGTGCTTTTTGTATTTATTCATCTAGACAGAGTTTTTTTCTACTGATGCCTGGCCTATCAAGGCATATGGCTTTAGGGACACAAAAGGTGTATTTTTACTGCTAAGTAACTAATGTACGTTCACCATCCCTCTGTACAAGTACAGCTGTGATAAAGTGTTAAGGCTCTGGTATGAGGCACACTATTCAAACCCAGCCAGGGGTGAGGCATGCAGTGATACCTCATGTGGGTATCACACAGCAAACACGCAGTGCCTTGTGTTCACTTGAGACTTCAGAGCAAGGTAACTTTTACATGTGAGTTATGAAAGGCAAAACCACATCTGAGACAGCAAAAACACAACCTGGACCTGTGTGAAACCATCAGCTGGGTTCTGAAAATGCAGAGTGTTGTGCCTGCATGTTGATTTTGAGCTAGGATGACCTGCTAACATTACATTTGCTTCTCTGTAACTGCAAAACTGCACCCCTGCTTGACTGGAAGTACCTTACAGAGACTTTTAGCAACCTTTGCTTTATGTGGGATGAAGAGATCTCCACCTCAATCTATAGAGATCACCTTCTGTGTTTCAACAGAGTGAACTGAAGACAAAGTGATAAATGTGCAGCATGTTTGTTTATTTATTTATTTTTACACAAATATACTTATTGAAGCTGAAATTCCACCTGCTGTGCAGAATGTCCGAGAGCTGCTTTATGCAGACACAATAGTATTTTGATATATAACTCCATGTGTGCGTGTTTTTATGTTTCCCAGAACTATAAAGGGTGACTGAAGCTCATTCTGAAAAACATTACATTTTAAAACAGGAACCCCCTGTGCTTTGGTTTGAGTGGAATCCTACGAGACTTCCCAGCCAGGTCACTCTGGGTCACTGAAAGACCAGGACTGTGACCATCTCTCTGAGCAAAGAATCAAACCAGAAGTCCACCAGCAAAAGGCACATGAGAGACAAGGCCTCCCTTGACTCGGCAATACTGACCTTTTCAGTGTATTTTTAATGTGTGCTTTTCACATCTCACAAAAGCATACTCTCCCATTTTATTCCAGTAAAAGGACACGCAGAAAAGCAAAGCATTAAAAGAAAGAGGGAGACACAAAACAGCCATTCTCTGCAGAGAGGGTTGTCTCAGATGAGGGAAGGGTGTTGATGGAGGGTATTAAAGCTGACATCTTCAGAGAATCAGGAGAACAGTATTAGAAAAGGGTAGGGGGTGATAGGAGGTGTTGGGAACTGCTTTGAAAGAGGAAAGCAGGATGTACTAATTGAGGTCCTGGATTAAAGTAAAAAGGGGAGGTGGAAGAAAAGATTCATCAGCTAGAATTTTCCCTTTTTTTCCTACCTGTCCTCTGCAAAGTGTCCTTAGGTACATCCTGCTTTGTAATCCCTCCTGTTCATTTAGAAAGATATAGATCATCCAAATATAATCACCACCCATTTTCTTGTGCAATCAAGGAAAAAGCCCCAGGCTTTGAGTTACAGGAAGCTCTGAAGTTATGCAACCTGTACAAAATTATTTTGACATGTCACAGCTCTGCAAACAGGGCCTGGGATCAGTTCTTTGTCTCATCCAGGTTTTCTCAGGATGGAAGTTGGGGGAAAGGCTGCAGGTCAGGTGAGCTGTACTGGTGGAGGCAGCATCCTGCTCCTCCATGATTTCTTTCACCAGGGCTTGAGACCTGCTTTCCACTGCAAAAGGGTCAGGGACAGCCAGAGCACAGTGCTCCCTCTTTCAGAGCAATCAGTCCATATCTTACACCTTACTTAACAGTTGTAGCTGTGTAATGAGAAAAGCAGCTCTCCCCTCTCACTGGAAGAGGTACAACACAGTCAACCAAAAAACCTGGACATTGCTCATCTACTGGCTAAGTGCAAGAGCTGGAATCAAATCTCCTACATCCCTAGATCAGCAGTTACTAGGCTTCATGCAGTCTTCACAGAGTAGGGGTCTGCAGCCTGAGCCCTGCAGCAGCTCAGAGGAGATAACCACCTTGGTCTTTTTGACCTTAATCTTCACAAATCTCTGGCACACATGATTTTTCTCCTCTTTCCCCAGCTGTGCCAAGTTATAAGCAGAGTTCCATGGAAAATCCGTGTTATGAACCTCTCAGTCTGTTTTTGTCCTTAGGAACTACCTTCTGACATAGGCTTACACTCTACACTTTGGAAGTTGAAAGCCAAGTGTTTAATTTTAAACTTGGAACCAGACTTTTGGAGATCTTCAGGTACCTAAAGATTCAGAGCTATTCAAAAGGTAGCATCTCTCTAGAAATAAGGGCAGAAATAAAGTTTTAAGTTATATTCTCAAAACTAAAGTCTCAGGTGGACTACAATTTCCCTCACCTCTGCCCTATCATGGGTCATCAAATGGCAGAAGCATAAGGCAGTGACGTGAGGGAAGGAAACAATGGAAGTACTTTAGCAAGCTATTCAGGAAACACCCTAACAAAGAGTTGTACTTAATTAGATGTAGGCCACACTGGTGGGTAGGTGTGTCATCTTTAATAAACCTGTGAGGCTTCTGCAATTGTCCAAGTGAGATGAGAAAGACAAAATGACAGCTATGCATCAGTGGCATGGTTTGAAGCATACAGCCCTGTTAATATCGAAGCAGGGCAGGGAATAGAAACAACTTCAGGAACAGAAAATCCATAAGATGAAGAGGTAAGCAGAAGGGGTAGTAATTTCTATCACATTTTTGGCCACAAGGATAGATGAAAGTAGTGTAGATAGTGAAAGTAGTGTGCTTTCAGCTTCAGAAGCACACATGGTTTGTATTGTGATTAAACTGGCTGCAGGTGTGATGTTGCTTATGGGACTCACTTGTAATAATAAGAAAAAAATCTAGCATTTAGGAGCTTTAAATAGGCTTTAGACAATATAAGAGCACTGCTTATAAGGAATTTGTCTAATGCACAGTTGTCCTATGTGGTTTATGGCAGACATTTCTATTACAACTTTTCTAGGGCTGAAGCAATCACAATTTGAACAGTTCTCAGTGTTCAAAAAGACAGTCCAGTTGGTTTTGCTTTGGTGGAACCTCAGCTTTATGCAATGGTCCAGTTAGTCCTAGGCAAAACTGAGGACTGAGAACAGGACCTCCTCATTTTGTGAACAGTTATGACCATGGGATAAAGTAAGCCAGAGAAATAAGCCAGGGAGGTTACCCACTTTGTGTCAAGGGAATAGCTCGTGGCTAAGAGAGTTTCCTAAGCATCAAATGCAGGCTGTATGTGTGAAGCTTTCTCTGCTTATGACATCTTGGGTCAAATAAGCAGCATACAGCTGTACCAGTTCTTCAGATGTTATACACATCTGGTGGTTCTAAATCCGCATCTCCCGGAGACAGGCAATTAGTTTTCACTTTTGACCAAAGAAGGAAATGTCTCTCCCTCTCCTGAGAAAAGCCTGAAAATGTAACTTAAGAACACCCTAAAAAACTAAGAACACCCTAAAAAACTAAGAACACTATGGAAAAGGTACTATATCTCTTTTTTTTTTAGATTTCATACAAATTCCCAGTTCTTACCATATGGCATTCATGATACTCAGAACAGAGACTTAAATTGTAAGCAGCCGCAGAAATAAACTGTAGGTCTACAGTGGCCTCTGAGAAAAGCCACGGGACAGCATGTGGTCCTCCTATGGAAAGGCTACTGCCTTTCTACATCAAATGAGAGAACCTCTGCAGCCACCTGCTAGTGCAGAGTTATGACAAACTTAGAAACTCACGCTCTGCCCACTATGCACCAGGGCTACATGTTAGTCATCTGGCTTTCATCCAAGGCCAGTATGAACAGTAGAAAAGCTTAAAAACCAGTGATCTGCCTGACTTCCATTTTAAGAAAGTATTTGAAGGTATTTCTTAAGGAAATACATGTCTTGCTTACAGCAGTTATAAAACCAACTAGGTGCACAGCACTAAGTTTTAATTTCTAGAGTTTTAACAAGTCAAAGTTACCCGACCAGAAAAGCAAGCCCCAAAACTAAGAAACCTCAGTGAGGGCTTTCAGGCAGGAAGCTCTTTATCAGCAAAATGGTATTTGGCGCTCTTTCAAAAGCTGAAGATTTTCTAAGCCTCTGGCTTGTGCACCTTTGTACAGTTAGGTGTGCATACTCAGAAGGGGAGAGGTGCTCCTGTTGTCACTCTTACAGTCTCTCTTACACATGCGCACAGATCTTTAGCTGGTGATCTCAGATCCAAATGCATGCGGGATAGTAGCTCTGCAGTCTGTTACTGAGAAACAAATCCAACCTGGCCTCACAAACAAGAATTTAACTCTTGTGAAAGGTGATTCACCTGCACACAGGATCAACTGCCTGCTCTCTCAGCCCAGCTTGCATAGTTATTCATGAAGCAATTTCTGATTGTCTTGGCCGTATTTTCAGTGGTCGGTAAGTCCTGACTTCTCCTTTCCTGTCACTGATCGTGGTTGTTTCTGTTTGATCCTGTAGCATGGGAGGTAGTTCAATCATGTTTCCTGAAATAAGACCTAGAGAATGAGCTGTTTTCTGAGATTGTTCAAAAGCTCTCTTCTGTGTTGCTCTCTCCTTTTAATATTTTCAAAATACGGTTGGTGTGCTCAGTGCTTTAAGGATTACTAGGAAGAAAAGATTCCTTCACTTCAAAGCGTTTGCCACTGATGTGTTACAACCTAATTCCTACAGAAGTAAAGGATATTCACTGACTTCGGGGGGCTTTGGATCAGTCCCCCTGTGTCTTAAGTGGAGACACAAATGAATACAAGAACAGCCCTGATTTAATACAAACAAATAATGTACCCCTACAAGCCATTTAATCCTAGTCCAGATGTAGCAAACTCACTCCTGGGTGAATCAAGGATAAACTTGCTATGTTTTCAAATGGCAGCTTTTCAGCAAGCAACCTTATCATTCATCTGCTCTTGTGCCTGTGATCTTATACTGAGGGAAGGTGCCTTCAGGAACTTCTAAAACAGAGGGATTTTCACGCTGTGAAATATCCTGGGTTTTCCCTGCCCGCACTTGACTGTGCTTGCGTTAAGCTGCTTTGCATAACTGTGTTTTAGTAAGGATAAATGTGGGAAGATGGAGGTTTCCTACTTCTGATATGATCAGGGTATTAGTGACTCAGTTTTCATGCTGCTCAGACAGGGAAATCCACCCACTGTATACCAACTGCTGCATTTTTGCCTGGCCAGGAAGATTGTGCTGAGTCTTGCATGAGCACAGGCAAGTGCTGAAATGCAGATGAGGTCAGGACAATATTGGTCTAGAATGCAATCCATTTCTGTGTTGCTTTCCTGCCCAAATGCCATACACAACAAGACTGAGAACTGGATCTATGCCTTTCTGCCTATTTCTCCTCCTATACAGCAGGCTAGTTTAAACTGCTGACACTCAGTTCTCCTTCATGGACGAAGCTGGAGGTAAAGCTTGGAGCGAGGATCCAGGAACTGGTGTGGTTTAGTCCCTGCTCTACCATAACTGCTCAATGTGATCTTGTCCAAATCACCCCCATTCTGGTCCTCAGTTTTCCCATCTGTAAAATGGTGCTACTTTTACTTGCTTATCATACCATTTTTTCGGGGGGGGGGGACTCACTGATTTTGAGTGTCCATTTACCAGCACCATAATGGGACTGTTCATTTTCAGCAAGTGCAGGCTGAAGCCCATGCATGTTCACGGTGTTTATCAATACTACAAACCAAGAGTTGAGTAATATATAAATTATCTATCTTTGAGGATGTGTCTATAATTTGAATTTACAGAGCTTATAAATTCTGGAGGTTACTCTGCAAGTTAGAAGGTCTTGTGAATGAGCCTTGAGAAAATTTTGCACTGTGTATTCTCATGACAGGAGAAACCCAAAGGTCTCTATGACACTCTTCTGCAGTGCTTGCTCAGAGCCAGTTTGCTGCAGGTGGATCATGGTGGTATTCTGCTCTACAGAGGCAGCTCAGACCAGGGGCATGTTTGTCAGGGGCAAGTAACATTTCTGTTTATCAAAGCCAGAATCCATGCTCTATGGGGAAGAGGCACAGGGGTCAGAAAGCAGGGAGCTGAGTTGTTTGCCTTCACCCTGGCACACCCAGATCAGAGTCCAGGCATCAGGTCTTTGTGTGTCTCTCTGTACAGGCAGTCTCCATCCAATAAAACATGGAGTATGAAAGGTTAATGGCAGTCACATCTTCAATGATGTGAAACTGATCTCAGCATATTAATTCCTTGAGTATGGGCAGAAGCAGAGACATTTATGGACATGAATCTAGCCTTGGTCTTCCAGCCATTTAACTGCTTTAAAAGAAACCTGATAAGGAACTCAAGGATTCTCTTTCTGACTCTCAAGTTTTTGAGGCCTTTCTGTAAAAATTCTTGACTTACATTTCTTTGGGATGAGTGAGCAATCTGCAAGGCATATACGGTGATGCTTGCACAGTTTGAATTCCTGTTCTGTTCAAACTTCTGCTTTGCAGCCCATCTCTAGCAAACTGAAGTGGCATGCCTGATACTTCTGTTCACTGAAAGGCTGAGCAACATTGGACCCATATTCACCTGAGGGCTGAGCTTGCAGAATATGCATTTTAATACTAGTTTCTTTACTCCCCTAGGCATTGTGACTACAGAGGAGTCATCATGTCTGAAACATGTAGCATTTTCTTCTACAAACTTTGAGAACATCCTGACATGGGAAACTGAAGCAGATATTCCCCCTGGCACTTTATTTGATGTTGAATATAAACAGTATGTGAAGTTTGCTTCTTTTTGGAGTTCTGTTGTTCTTAGGGCCAGTGTTCTCAGTGAGAGAAGAGCCAAGAAAGAAAAGTAGATTTTGCTGTTTCTGCTGCTTGTTTTACTGTTACAGAAATGGTTCTGCTTAGACAAGAACTCAATAAAGGACAGCGCTATTTAAAGTGGTAGATGGTGCTCAGTTAAGCAAATATTTTTACGTTTTGGCTTGCCAGCTTTACTCCATTGCTGAGCTACTCTTAGCCTTCAGCAACTTCAACTCCTGTGTGTACCTTGAAATAAACTGCACTTCCTCAAGGCGATATCCATGCAGAAACCGTCAATGGGAATGGATTAAGGCCTGTAGTCCAGGGGAAGTCTCTCTGCCATTCCTTTCCCCACCACTTGCTAATTGCAATAACGAATTTAAAATCTAGTAAGAGTTGGCAAAACGGCCTGTTTGGATCATTCTGGGAAGGGTTGTATTGCATCTGTTCTACCAAACAAACTAAAAGCTTTTTTTGTCCTAAGGTATGGAGAAGAATTCTGGCTTAACAAGAGCGAGTGCCAGAGTATCACACAGCCTTTCTGCAATCTCACTCGTGAAACAGAAAACTTCTCGGAGCTTTACTATGGCAGGGTGAGAGCCACTGGCCAGAACTACTGCTCCTCCGACTGGGTGCTCTCAGAAAGATTTGAACCCAGAAAAGAGAGTATGTACCGCTGCTGAAATCTATTAAATATTGGCTGATAGGGATTTATTCCATATCTTGCTGATATTTAGGACAGCATTTCCTCTAATTTCAGTATTGCAAGACTCTGTGCTTGATAGGAAGGGAGTGAAGGCCTGAAGAAGGCTTGTTATTGGGCAAAGAGGCAAATGAACAACTGGGCAGGGCCTTCCCTGAGGTCCGACACCAAAGTGGGATTAGAGGAGAAAAGGAAAAGCCAGATGTCCTTGAAAGAAGAACTGCTATTAAGGCTGACGAAAGGCAGAAGGAAACTAGTAAGAGACATGGTGGGCAACCTGAGGACAGCCAGTAATACAGTCACATAAGCTATGAAATGTGAACTCCTGAAAATCAGGATAAGCAGCCAGACCAATGGATGCTTAATGTTCCCAACCCCTAAGTGAGCTCTACTGCAGACATACAACACAGCCTTTTAGGAGCCTTATTGGCTCTATGACTAAAATTTTCCCACTGTATATTTGTCAAGAATAATTCCAGGTGGCATTAGCAGTCAATGATTATCAAGAGCCTTCAGATCTCTGCACAAAATAAGCTATGAAAGAGCCATAGGTTGCTTTGACCATTAAACATTCACTTTTCATTGCAGCATAGGCATTAGCACCCACAGTGAGGTGATCCCATCCCCCAGAGCCATTCTTTTCAGTTTGATGTTTTCAAGCTACATGGCCTTGGAGGAATACTGAATGCTGCTTTTAAATATGGTGTTACAGATTGGGTTAAACCTCTGTTTAAATGTTCAGTGTAGCACATGCCTTTCACTGAAGATAAATGTAGATACAAAAGAGCTGAACTACTCAACACAAAATCTGATGTAGGATGGGAATAGGAATTTAGATAGCAGTGCCCTGTGGTGGGATTTCACACTCATCACACACGCATGAAGGAGGATGTCCCTTTGCAGGACATGGAACCAACATGGAAGCA
Source organism: Haliaeetus leucocephalus (assembly GCF_000737465.1). Classification (NCBI taxonomy): domain Eukaryota; kingdom Metazoa; phylum Chordata; class Aves; order Accipitriformes; family Accipitridae; genus Haliaeetus; species Haliaeetus leucocephalus. The sequence goes on along the minus strand of NW_010972953.1, from coordinate 3,575,170 downwards.
GTGAGAACATGGTTCTAAGGAAAAGCTTGGGGCAAGAATTTCTAGGGACAAACACTGGCTAAAGGTGGCAGGACCCCAAGGGAAGCCAGTATCTCCAGTTGCCTGATTTTTCCTATGCTCAGTGAAATACAGCTCAAATACCTTTTTGTATATAAACAGAAGAAATAATTTACAGTGAGCCTAGGTTGTGTGTATAAGATGTATATAAGATGATCCGATAATGTATCAGCTTTAATCTTAACAGCTGACACTGCCTGTTCTATCTTTTCTAGCTATTATTGGAGCACCAGAAGTGGAGTATATTCCTTATGTAAGGTCCATAAAGTTTCTTATACGGCCTCCCTATACTCCACTGAGAGGTGAGGATGACCGCGAGCTAACCGTAGAGGACATTTATAGCAAATTCGGTGCTGTTGATTATCACTTAACAATATTCAACCAACGGACACACCAAAAGGTAAAGCACAACCTCAGGCCACAAGCGCACTGACTTTTGTGAATCACATTTTGCATACGGTGGAGAAGGACCTTGGAGCTTATACATGATGGATGAGATTTCTGATGTACAAGGGAAAGTCTCAGACCCTTTGACTCTCAGTAGACATGAGGAACTTTACGCATTCCTCTAAAATGCTGGAAAAGAAACTGGAGTTTCCAAGGGTACTGTATAAGTAGCAAAAAGTAAAACCACTGGTGACTAAAAAGAGAACGACTTAATTAGTTCAAATCTTAAGGAACTGAAATGCAAAAATTAAATACAGTAACAGTAAAAAGCAAATTATATATTTAGAATTCCATATATACAGAATTATTATAGTCCTATAACACCTTATTGGTAAATAAAATTTTATGCTGAATTTTGCAATCTGGTTTGAAGAAAATGTATGCATTTTATCTTTCTAAAATATGGAATTTGCCTTTATTTTAAATAGTGGACAAAGAGTGAGCACAACAAAGAATTTGAAGTTTCCAACTTGGACCCAGACACTGAATATAACGGAACAGTATATATATCTCTCCTCCAGAGAAGCAGCAAATCTCAAGTATTTTGGGTTAAAACACTAGCAGGTGAGGCTGTTAACTCTGCTAATTTAAAAGTCCAGCTAGGATATTGGATATACACAAAAGAGACCAATTTTCAGCTGGTATAAAATAACATAGCCTTGCTAAAGATATTGAAGCAACACTGACTTTCCTAATTTAAAAATCTAGTCCTATGGGACTAGACCTATAACATCATTTAGCTAATCTCATGCAGTTTTTCTAATCCAACTCTCTGAAGCTACATTTTCCACTTGTTCTCTTCCCTACTAACCAGACAGCACATGGCTTCTCTACTGTTTTGTGGCACTTGCATTCTGTGCCGGACTGGCGTTTGCTACAATTAGTTATGTGATCTACAAATATGTCACACAACGCAGTGCACAGCCTATGTCTTTGGTAAGTGTTCTTTAGCCATTGCAGCAAACCTTTAAAATGCTCAGGACTATGTACATGCACTTAAATAGTATTGCTAATTGGGGAGGATGAATGAGTAGACAAGAGCATTGTTTAGGCAATCACTGCAGACTCCTGGTAGTTAAAAGACGGGGTGCTCCGAACTTCCCCCAATCTGGGCCCCTTTAAAGGAGGTATCAGATTAGGCAGCTAAAATCTGAGGCATCCTATATCACTAGTTCCTCTTGAAACCCTGGGCCTTCTTACCTATCCTTCATCTCCCATAGCAAGCATTGCTTCTGCATGCTAAATGAGTTTAAGGGCATCTATTTCCATGCTCCAGGACTTAGGCCAAATTCTGCAAAAATTAAAGCAGGATTTTTTCTTCCTCATATTTTAGGATTGCACAGTTGCCCTGATGCATAATGAGAGATGTCTGTATTCCTCTGAAGGGTCACTCCTCAGGAAAAAAAACAGAGTTCTTTTGTCAACAGGGCATATCCCTGGTGGTTATTGCTGGCTTTTACTGATATTTCTCCAAAGAAAATTTTAAAGAATCTAAAGCAAACCTTCCAAGCCACAGCTTCTTGTTAGTAACTCATGTTTGTCTATCTACTTCAACAGGACGTCAGAGGGATTTCATCATTCCAGCCTCTTACACTGACAGTGGAGCATATTATAAAGCCCATTAATTTATCCAAACCTTCACTCCTCATCCCTGAAGTGCAATTACCACAGAACAGCCAACATTTGGACAGAGCACTGGAGCGACCATGGTCTTTCTGTCCACCAGAAACTGCCTATCAGCAACAGGCAGATGTACCAACATTCCGGCTGCCCACTCAGCCACCCTGCTTGGCAAGCGCAGCTCCTACTGGTTACACTCCTCACATAGCTAAGCAAAGCATTCCTACTGCCACATCCAGCAAAATTCTGCCCCTGATCTATGGGGTGTGTGTTGAAGGCACAGACCATGTTGACAAGAAGAATTTGCAGCCAAACCAAATGCTAAAGGAAGTTTCTCCAGATAGTTTTGTTGGTGAAAAGCTCATAACCCAGATGCTGGGCAAGAGCTGCGGCCATTCTAATTACAAAGAACAGAGGCCAAACTTGGCATTGTGGAACAGCAGTGACACAAGAGAGTCAGTTCTCTTACAGGAGAGCCCGGGGCAAACACAGCAACTGCTGTTGCAGATTGACAGGATGGAAACTAAAGTGCATGTATCCCAGCTGTCACTGTCTTTGCTGGAACAAAAAGGATGCTATAGACAACAGACAGCAGAACTGCCACTGTTAGTGTCTCCAGTGAAAGTTGACACAGACTGTGTTCCAGAGGATGAATCTCTGTCGTCTCTATCAGCAACTCTCCTTTTCTCAGTCAGTACTGGTAACAACTTCCCTGGAGAGAACAACACAGAGCAGTGGATGTTGCCAGATTCATTCTCACATTCTGCAAATAAATTGCAGTTCCCAGAGCCTCAAGAAACAGAGATGTTAACAGCGACAAAGGAGCTAAGCTGCACAAAACTGAATAATGTTGTGTCCCAAGACACTATCTTAGACCAGGACAATGGCACTCCTCTCACTATGCTGTTCAAAGATTTGGACTTAAAAGTACTATGGGATGAGGATGAAAACATGGGATTTTATTAGGATGATTTAATGATACTAAAATCCAGATTATGTTTGCTTGCATGAAATAGTAGCCTACCCTGCAATCAGTGCAATGCAAATAAACATAGCTAATCTTGGATGTATTAACATGGCACAGAGCTGTCAGACTGTTTCCACTATTGTTCTATTGTGGGGAAAGGTACCTTTACTGATATAATTACTTTTTGCTACACTGCAATACTGTATCTTTGCACTTAAATAATAGGCCTTTATTTCTTGCATATTCTTCAAGTTTATTATGAATTGGACTACTTCAAAAGCTGAGTTAAGACTCAAGTTCAAATTGCAGATTCAGTTTACTGCAAATTTAGCAAAATTCACAACAGAAACTGCATTTGCTCTTTACCAACACCAAAGATCCAGGTCCAAGGTACATCCGCCCTTGGAAGAAATTCAGTAGCGGATGTATGCAAACCTGAAAGACTTAAAAGTATCATGGTACAGTAAAAGAATTAAATATATATTGGTGTTCTACCCTTGGACATATGATTTGTGCAAAACAATAGGCTACTTCCATGAAATGGACTTTGCCTTTAAAGCAGTCACTGAAACTATGGTGATAGCTCCTGATGCAGCAGTTCTGTGAAACTACATGTCCCCTATCCTGCTGTGCCCTTTAATGCTTATAGAAAGATAAAGCCTTTTTCATCTCTGCAACAGATTAATGCAGTCTTGGCCCAGTTCTGACATATTTCTCAGCTGCTGCTCATTTCTTTCTCTGAAATTGTCACACATTCTCTTCTCCCCTTGAAATCCCCAGGGACGAAGCAGCTAAGATCACATTCCACGTAGGCGGGAATGTGAGGATTTACACTAATCTCAGTTCAACCCTCAATCTCAATATACACTATTCTCAATTCATGCACTCAGTAATCTATGACGGAGACTACAGAGGTGTTGAGCTGCTTCCTTCCAAGCTTCACTGACGCTGTCGATGAGGAATAGAGAGGAGTAAAGGATTGCAGAGCCCTCCTCTGCTTCTGTTACCAGCACACCCACCTCCAGGGCTGGAATGAACCAAAACCAATGTAAAGTGAGAGCCAAATTCCTTTAGCACTGCACCTTTACCAAAAGCAAGCTAAATGGTATTTATTCAGGGGACAGAAGAGGCAATTATTTTTCATTAAGAGGAAAGCATTAGCCTGTTGATTTCCACTGGTGTGGTGAAATAGTGTGAGTGTCTGATGATGTCAGTTTTAGAGGAGAACTGAAACCATTTATAGGAATAACCAAGGCTTTGAACAGTATAGGGAAGTACTCACCTGAATAGCACTGCCAGACAAAGGCTGACCAGAAGCAAAACTCAGCTGTTCTCACCATGAGCGCACTTTGGTGTTTTCTCAGTTCTCTCAGTTCAGGGAAGCTGAGGCTAAAGGCTAAATTCCACTTGCTTTGGTGTGATTTTGCAAATAAACCATAGCCTTATGATGTAAAGAGGTTTGATGATTCAACCCAGGATTAAAGGAATAGTCTTAGAAACTTTACAGGCAAAGGTTCAGCTCCTAACTCCAGCATCAATGAGGCCTAAAGGTCAAAATGCCAGATGTGGTGAAGAGGTGTCATGGCATAGGGTATGAAAGGTATGAATATGTGCGTGGTCTGGGCAGCAACCCAGAAGGACATTTCCATTGTGCTAGCTTTACTTCATACCATTCAGTATCAAAGGTTTTGTGGAATGTCGTTTGAGCTGTTTCATGTACTGAGTCCAAACTATACCATCAAAAACAATACACGCAGAAATGCTGCAGTTATAGGATTCGCAGCAGCCCAGCTGTGTTGTTTCCAAGGAGTGAGAGACCCCAGGCGTAACATTCTGCCCCACTAACTCCCCCCCGGAGAGGCTGCATTTCAAGCCAGTGATGCCAATTACCTTATTCAGAGTAGCCTGTGGGCTGCATATCTTGTGTCAACAACATTCCCAGTGATGCTACTCAGGGAATAATCAAATGCCACAATGTCAACATTTTGGCTCATGTTGTGAAACATAACCCTCAGCACAGGGTCGGTATGGGCAGTACAGTGCGGGCCTTAGGAGACCATATGAAGATGCTGCTAAGAAATACAACATTTCCTATTTTAAAAAGCCTTTTCAAGTCCCTCTGCAGACCCCCTGCCACAGGGTCTGATCATGTCCAGCCCTTAATAAATGTATCATCTTGGTGCCCCAGGAGGAGAGATGGGAACCGAGGCGCAGAAAGCGTGGGACCAGATTTTTAGAATGTATGTAGGTGCCTAAAGATGCAAAGTGGCCCACAGCTGGCATGTCAATCTTTTCTTCAGGCACCTTAAATACCTTAAAAGCTACATTGCCTCTGACTACACTCAAAGGCTGCATATGGCAGGAATGATCTCAAAGGCTTACAACCCAGCTATTGCCCTATCCTATCCTTGTCTGTTCTACCCCTAACAGTAGCAAATGTAATGAACAGGGAACGCAGTCAAGAGAGAGACTCTGTAAGCCATGTCTTAAGGAGGTGACTGACAGCAATATTCTCAACTTCCTGCTCTGATCACAGCTAAGTCAACATTTATCTTTTAAACCCTGATATACTACTAAGCAGGAGGAGATCGATTCTTGTCTCTTGAGTCACCTCTTAAATTTAACAGTAAGATCATCCCTTCTAAAACTATTTCTCTTTGGAAAAGCTTGGAGAGAGATGTTGATGCTATTGAGCTTTATTGTAGCTGTGCAAGTAAAGTGCTCATCCATCCTCCATCAACATGTGCTGACCTTATTGCCTTCCGCTTCATTGCTTTTCATAATCAAATTGATAGCCTTGTTTGTTTCAAAATGCATCACAGCAAACAGATACAATAGGATCTAATTATCTCATTCTCATTCTGTGTAAGGACATTTTCAGATAAACAGCAGGATTTCAACATTGTTTCAAAGGTCTTCCCATGCAAGCCATCTGTATGTAAGTAACATCAGACTGTTCCTCATTTATCTTGACTTTTCCAGATAACAATTTTGATAGCTCTAGATAATAAAAACTAGAAGTGCCTTGCCACAAAGACTGTGCTTATTCCCAGGCAGATGTCACGACGATGACAGGTGAGCATTGCAGTTCCAGTTGTCACAAGGATATCAGCATAGCAGGTGGCAGCTGTAACCCTATAGCGAAGTATTACTCTTTGTCTTCTCAGCTAAATCTGGGAGCTGTCACTTAGCCACTCCCCACACCAGCAGCCCTACTCATAGCTTACCAGGGACCCTTGCACAGGGATGAACATATTGCTGCAGACTGAGGCTCACTTTCTCCCTTGGTATTTGTTTGTTATTTGTTTTGGCATTGAAAGGTGCCCTGCTTGTAGACTATAAAAAATCACTGATGATTTTTTAACAAGTCCTTTGAGAAAAATATTACTCAAGGCACAAATTAAAAGCTCCAAATCCTGGAGACAGAATAAAGCAGAGTTGAGGGGCAGCTCTGAAAGTATTAGGAACTCTGATAAAATACACTTTATATCTTAGCTCTGGCATCACATTGGCCTAATGTTATTGCTGTCAGTGATGGGGAGGTATGATGTAGCAGAACTGAAGCAGCTGGATCACAGTGCCAAGCAGTGGCCTTATACTTGCTGGTTCAGAGGACTTAAAATGTCCATGTATATCTTCTTTCTTCTCAGACTGAGATAATGAGAGCCGTAAGACATGATTTTAAGATATTTTTGTAAGAAAAAGGTGACAAAAGTGGTCAGCATCCATATGAGGAGAGCATAAGACTCTTCTCCTTAAAACATACAACAGGGGGCTGATATGACAAAGATGAATGAAATATTAATATTAAGCAGAACAGACAATAATTACTCATTACTTCTCATAATACCAAATTCAGGAAAGCACTCAAGTGGTCATGCAATTGTTCAAAACCAATGAAAGAAAAGTGTTCCTTCACTTTGACAGCTCAGCTTATAACAAAACATATTCTGTCATGCCTGCCCAGTAGTACCTGTTTATTGCTTTCTTAGGAATGTCTGAAACAGAGCCACTAGATAAAGTTCACATGCAGAAGTCCTTGTAGTTCTAGTGCTGATCCTGCTGGGTTTCATCTTCGTTTTATTTGGATGGTGAAGCAAACACAGGTTCTTGGAAATGGATCCTACTGATACGGGCAGGGTGACTCAAACTGTGCAAAATTTGATGGTGGAATTAATTTCCACAAGGCCTTGTGGAGGCCAGAATGAGAAAGTGTTCAAAAAGGAATTAAGCAATTTAACAGGGATAGGACTATTAGCAACAATAAAGCATTGTGTCCATCTCAGGAGAAGCTATGGGCCACTTTCAAGAGTCAGGACACTGGGCTGAACAGACCTTCAGCTTCATCCAGTATGGCAATTTTATGTTCTTATATATCCTCTTCACAGAATTCTAGTGGCTATGAAAAGCCCACTACTGATATGCTGACTCCTCAGCTAAAAAAATGTAGCTGGAAAACATCTGGCTCACAAACTGGTATTGCAGCCTCAGAGCTTTGCTACTTTCAAACCTTCATTTCTCCTTCTGACACCACAAAAAATATCACCTGCTTCTCACGTTGCTGGGAAGGGTTTATCCCAAATGCTGAAATTGCAAGCCTAACTCAAATAAATGGAAAAAGAGTAGTCTCTCTTCTTTTACCCTACCCCAGACTGTTAGATACCACCATGGGCAGCTGGATATGTAAGCTTACCTGCTATTGTGGCAGCAAGCCTTCATTTGCCTGTAATAAGAAAGTATAATAGTTGCAGCCAAACAAAACATAAGAGCTGCTGCTAGCTCCTGATCTAATTATACACTGACATAATTTGGCTAGAGTTGGCATTCACAAAAGAGATGTCAAAGTAAATGATTTCACACTATTATGCAGCAATGGCAATGTTAACCCAGGGGAAATTCCTGGAGGAGATTAAAATATTCATAAGTCATTTTAGAAGTTTTGTGAGCTTCTATCCTAAATGAGCAGAGTATAATCCAATACTCTGATGTTTGAATTTTGGAGGCACCTGTCTTTTCTTATATCATTTGGCAAAGGCAATAATTTGCCCATCTGAAAAAGGGTTAGTGATTAGTTGCCATTGCAGTAAACAGCTCCAACTGCGTAACCCCTGCATGGGTCTCCCCATTGTCATTGCGATGGCATGGTAGGATGCTATATTTAAGACTCCAGGATGGGCACTCAAACATGGGGAACATTCTTTTGGGGAGAGTCATTCTTAGTTGCCATCAACAGGGAGAAGGAAACGCTCCTTTGTCCTTTCTCTTTCATGAGGACAGGCGCTCTCACTGTAGTCTTCACAGGGTGAGTTTGGTTTATCTGTAAATAAACTACTGTTTATAGCAAGATTTTATAAGATCTTCATAGCAGCATCAGCTACTTTGTATGATCACTTTATTTGCACTTCAGAGATAAGACTGTGGTTCATGATTGTATCTGCTTTAAAGTGTCATTACTGTTTTTCTAGTGTTGTTGTTATGAAAATACTGGTTTACTTCATGTTTTCTCACAAGAATCTATTCTGGTTTACTGGTCTGTTTAGAAAAAAATATATAATTGGATTGAAAAGTGTAGGTTTAGCAGATCAGAACTCTATATCTTTACAATAAACACTAGATTATAAAGCACTGAAAATTTTCCAGGGAAAAATAAAAAACATTATATAGCAAAAATTAACCTGGATCAGTAATTATTCATGAAAATGGAAACAAAGATCTGATGCCCAGTAGTCATTCTGCAGCTGAAATAGTCCAGAAAAGAGTAGTACTCTATGAAACTACAAAGATATTTTTTCCATAAAAGCCTCTTTTATTTTCTCTTTCTTATACTTGCCAACATTTTTTTGTTTCTTCCAAAGTTAATGTCTACTGAGGGAGTATTATCATGATAATTCTGTATTTTCATTTGCATTTTGGGATATTTTGCATTTACCACAACAGCTCTGCTTTTCCATACAACTGTGCTTTTCCATGGACTGTTTTTTAAGAAATGTGTTTACATTAACAGAAAATTGTACTACTAGTAAAAGCTGAGGGGTTTGTATTTTTTATCGTTTTAGGATTAGAAAGCAGTAAAACTAAAATCCAGGTACAAAATTTGTCAAGGGAAAGTTTTGATAATGGAACATGAGCTAGGGAAAGACTTACAAGTATGTTTGAACAAATATTATTCAGCAACTGCTACGCTTCCAAAGCTGCTTTTATAAAGTAACCTAAGCTCTTAGAACTTGAAAATCCGAACAGTTTAAGGATTGTGCTGTACATTTCTGAACCAACTGCAGGACAGAATGATATAAGGAGGGATACACTTTAAAAATTTATTTTTGTTTAATGACCACTCATTAGTCAGTGCCTAAAAGCAACACTCTTATTCCCAGAGAAGAGGCTGCAGCGACAGCCTAGTTGTTTAGCAGCTAATGCAGGAGATGGATGGGAGCCAAGAGTGCTGACGTTTGCTCCCCATGTTTCACCTGTAGGAGAGGGATCTCTCTGGGAAGGCTTCTCTGATCAGTCTGGGCAAAATCATGCTGTTTACTGAACAACTCCTTTAAGGCTAACATTTTGAAGGATACTATGTTTTCTCCATGATTTATCAACCTTTTTCCAAGACTGAAGAAGAAACAACTGATTTCTCAGGATGCACTCAAAGGACTGGATAAAGCATTATCCTCTTAAAGTATTGAACTATAACTGTTCTTGTCAGCAGCCTAGATACGCAGATGGGAATACAGGCTGAAGAAGTGCTCTGATTCGGTAACAGCAACTGGAACTGGTTAGTTCCAGAAAATCCAGTTGGATTCTCCAACTACCACAGACACCAAGTGATTTCTGCACAGCAGCCTGTGTGTTGGTTCAGCAGCATTGCCTTATCTAACCCCTGGCGCATCAAGGCAGGGGCTGAGCGTGGTGCGATCACAACCTCGGTGGCAGGTCACAGGCTATTTGGCATCATAGCTACCCCTGCAATATAGTTTCCAGACTAAAAATCTGCTTATTTTCTAAACTTTTCCTCTGTATCTCACCATCTGATGTTCCATACCATATTTTGTCCCTAATCTTCCATGTCCCTCTGATCTCCCTTCTCATGATGCTCCTCATTTGTCTGCATGCTATATTGGGGGTCTGATCTAATGGAACTCCCTGGAAGAATATCCACCAGATTTAGAGCGTAAGATCAGTCCTAGGAAAGCAAAGATCAGTCCTAGGAAAACAAATCTACCTACAAAATGCTGCCTACTTACTGTTCTCTTACACGTTTAGCTGCCTTTAAAGACTTACCAATTTCTTCATCTCATTCAATTTTTCACAGAAGCAGCACGAAACAAACCCCTTTCATAGTTTGAATGCCAGAAGTAGTATTATATGAATTTTCATTCACAGCCCTTGAACGTCAAAGCAAAACAAGGACTTAATGGTAACTTAAAGAGATTCTGTTATGGAGTCTTATTTAAAAGCCACTTTATGTTTTATTCTATTCCAGCAAGAAAGTTAATTTTTGATTTCCCAGCATGGGAACCCGAACCTTCTTCCACCACAGAGAGGACGAGCAAAAGGAGGAGAGGCAACAGAGCTTGCAAATGACCTCCACAACTAGAAAGAGAAAGTTCAAAACCAGGTAAGCCACAGAGTTAGGGATAGGCCGAGTAAATCAGGTCCAGACAGGACTTTCTACACTCGGCACTGAGCATTCACAGATTTGTTGAATTTTGAGTTTATGAAACTATGGAACCTTGTCTGGATTCTTTTATGTGCGTCTGCCTTTGGAAGTGAGGAAGAAGAGACTTTCAGCCTTTCAGACTTATCGATAGCATCTGCCCTTGCCTTGACCTCCGAAATACCACAGTAAGTCAGAAATCATTATAACTCAAATACAACCATTGTATGCAACATCACCTCTGTATATAGGGGTCACAGTTTCCAACTCATTTTGTCGGAAGCCAAAAAAGCAAGTTCAATCAAGAGGTTCTTCCTTTGAAAAGAAAAACACCAGCCCTCAGCTAAAATGCAGGAAACAAAACTGTATCGCCTTGGTACATGTGATAATGAGTAATATTGCCCTGCTCACAAGCAAGGGCTTAAGAGAAACCAGATTTCATAGGAATAAATGGAAAATGGAGTCAGATTAATAAATTAATGGTAACAGATGGAATTCCCCCTCTTTCCTAGAAAATCTTGGCAATCCTGCTGTCCATCCTTCTGTGATAGCTGAACAACCTAAGTAGTTAGCAACATCCCTCCTTCCTTTAAACCTTCTCCCAGTTCCCGGCCAGGAATTAAAAGTGGTCAGATAGTGGGTCCCCTTCTTGTGCCATTAAAGTATTATCTCTCATGGTAGTACTGCTGGTTCCTATAAGGCAAAACTGCCTGACATTCACACCCATACTTACTGCATGCAAGCTGATGTTTCTGTCCTTAACACTTATTATGATTTAACCAAAAATGTGTGCCATAAAACAACAACAAAAAAGACCAAAACAAAATAAAAAGCATTATCCTAACTTCTGTTGGCTTTTATCATCCTGTGTTCCAGGGATTACAAGATAAGAAGAGAAGCTGCCATCCTAGAGCTAGAACAGAGGGGGCAAAAGAGAATTCTGTTTGGGAATGACATGGAAAAGTTGGAAGAGGAGGTTATTCGGATCTGCAGACTGCTGCGTGTCAGAGCTGACCGCAGGGGCCTTCGAAGGAAGGTCAGATCAGACATCTCTATTGGTTGCAGAAGTGCCAACAGGATTAAAATTGCCAAGACTAACTAGCATTCTGGAGAGGATACTAAACCTAATCAGGCGTTAGGACAACCTCAAAACCATTAGAAATAAGGACAAGGCCTTGTACTCCTGCCACTGAAGCATTATCACACATGTCCCTTTTGTAAAAGAATTTGTGTAATTAGAACATAATCCCTTTCTATTGCCTTTATTTAGTCTATCCTTGTCTGTAGGCTGTAGAAAAGGCACGTGCAGAGAAGGAATACATTGAGCTGCGTTCTGGGCGACCACCTATGTTCTGGATCCCCCTCAGAGTACATGCAGTCTGGGAGAAGATGGAAGTGAAGCTGGCATGTACAGTCCTGGCTTCCCCACCACCGCAGGTTACTTGGTATGTCTGTTGACAGCAATGACTCATGCTGCCCACGAAGCAACCAGAGGAGTAACATCTGTGTCCTGCTAGAAAGAAGGAAGGGAGAGCTTCAGAAATTACAGAAAACACTTTCAATTCTCAGGTTCCACTGTTAGGACCAGTAAAGACATTAAGTATTCAGTGGGCCGTGGAGGCACTGGACAGTCCTACGGGGCTCCTTCTGTGATAGGACTGATATTCATGTAGATTTCCCTGCTTCCCTTGGTGCTGTCCTCCGTCCTGCAGGCAAACTTGGGATTTAAGTCTTGGAAACCAGAATCTATTGCCAGCACTAAATCACTGCACACATACACACCATCAAGGCTTGGCTACCTTGGATACCATGCAAGTTTTAGCATTAAACTGCTTTCACTTCTACAATTTGTAAAATACAAACCAACTCTTTCATTTACTCAGCTTTGCGTATTTACCAAACGACAGGAGAGGAAATGTTACGTACTGGGCCTGACTGCAGCATTTACCATTAATGACAGAGGGACAGAAATAAATGAAAGATCACCTCAGAAAACAATTTGCAGTGTGTACTTTGATCAGTTTGTTAAAGTGATTGACCATTCCTCCCATGGAAGGTTTGAAGTATGCAAACATTTGGATTACTAATGACTTTGTAGGCAGTTAACTCTGCTACTGACAGAGCTCCTGATGTCCTGTGTCCTTCCAGAACAACCTCTTTGAATTATTCAAAGAGCAAAGAGAATATGAACCTCCCACAGACTCCCAGTGAACACAAAGAAGCAAAAGACATCTGCTCAAACTCCCTCACACAAGCTGCAAAGCAGGGAGCATAAACTGAGGAGGAAGCAACAAGCCAACACTAAGCTGCCTGTAGGCAGTCTGCAAGCAGCCCTAGGGAAGGAGCACATGTAGGACTATGGGAGGGGATCTAGGTTAGCTGCAAGGCTGTTTTGGATTGATGTGGGAGACCTGTAAAAGAGTGAATTGTGTCTACTCCTCTTTTCTGTTGTGCCCCTGTTGTGTTTGACATGGTTAATTTTAAAATAAAGTGTTAATTTTACCAGTCAATTTCTCCATCCTTTCCTAAGCAGCATGTTTCCTTTGTGTTCAACTAGGTATAAAAATGGAGTCCGTATTGATCCTCGCCTAGCCCCAGCAGGAAAATACAAAATAAAAAACAAGTTTGGGATGCTGACCCTGCACATCAGCAGGTAATGTATGTGCACTTGTCTGAGTTGTTTTTTCAGTTGAGTAAGACCTGCTCTCCTGAAACTCCCAGTTGTGTATGCTAAACAAAAAAAGATAATTCTTCTGGAATCTGATCCTGCTTGACTTTAGCGTGTAGTGTCTGAGCTAAACCTTTGCCATTAGGAAACAATCTCAACAGCAGTTCGTGAGGTTTAAAAAAATCTTTAAAAAAATTTAGAGCCTTATTTATCTTTGCTGCTCTTTCTAGGCATGGCCTTTTCTCATTCAGGGTAAAGCCATGCACATTAACAGCACTTTACAAGCAGACATACCAAATCAATGTAATCAGAATGACATTAGTTCAACTCTGTGAATTATACATGTGATAAAGATACATGCATAGCTTCAGTGCAACCAAGTGTTCCACTGGGCTTTTGCTTGTTCATTACTTGAAATGTTTTGCTTCTGGGTATCAAGAGAAAAAATTGACCATTAAGTATAAGAAATCCTTGTAATTGAAAGGAAAAGTAGGTTCTTGATGAAAAGCAAGTACCTACTTCTAACTTCTGGGATTAAAGGGGAACCCCTTTGAATTTGTCTTGTGAAGTATGAAGAAAAACTGAAAGCTAAAAAGGAGGGGAAATGTTTTTTTTTCCAGATGCTCCATGGAAGATTCTGCTGAATACAGTGTTGAAGTTAAGAATCAATACGGCGAGGCTTACTCATTTGCTACAGTGCTTGTCAGGAGTAAGTAGAAAATGTTCCTTTGGTTTTAATTTTCAAATTCTTTATATTCTTCAAAATATTTTCAATGCTATACATTATATCACAGGAACATACAAGCACTCTGGAAAAACAGAAAGAAGTGAGCATTCTGTTAATAGGAGAGGAGAATTTCTCTCAGTTATTAGTGAGGAGAAAGCACAACTGGCTAAAATAATGCTTAGCTACCACCAACCAATATGTATATAGCTGATATAATGACTTCTCTTTCTCGGTCACTTCTGGACTCAGGCAAAATCTTTCAGATTCCATACGGACACAGCTGTCTTTCCACTGTGCTAAAATTGTACTAAATTTAGGTACTTATTTCTTCTGGACTGATACGAAACAGCCATACAGTTAAATGCATAACAGGCTTAGAAAGAGTCTGCTGCATTTCTAAAGATAAGCAAGAAATTGGTTAACAAGTACTGTGGCTTTCAAAGGCATCTCTCAGTGCAATATTGCATAGAATACCATATTTCTCTCTCAAATCAGTAACTATCAAGAGTAAATACAAGATTTTTTCTTTAGTCTGTGCTGTTCTTAAAATAACTGATGTAGACTCCATAGATACACATTCTGCACAAGCCAAGTCCAGACATATGATGAAGGAAGTAAACTACCAGTACTTAAAAAGGGAAATTATATTGAGCTTTAAGAAATATGCAGTGCAGTCTTATAGGATCATAGTTTAGCTGTTCGCATTTCATATATATATATATACACATATATATATAAAATAACAATTTTATCATAAAAAGCCTGAACAGAATAGACCTACAGAACTGTAGACAACTAAACACTTCAGTGGGACTGACAGAGTCCAGGGTGTTATTCAAACAGTAACAGATGAATAGGAAGGGAACAGGTTTGCTTTGGACATCTTACCAGTCATGAAGAGATGGGTTTCTTCAACTGACTGAACTGCAAAGCCAGTTTGAACTATTTTTCAGACAGAAGAGGTCTTCTTTGGTTTAGATAGTATCTTTCTTGTTAGTGTTTTAATATATTCGTGGCTCTGTCGTGGGTTATGTTATTATCACACTTATTCTTTGCATGCCATATTCCGATCACATCTGAATACTGTTTGGGGATACATATGCGTACAGAAGAATGTGACTCCAGAATTGTAATAGAAGTGTATTGTTTATGATATCTTTCAGATCCTTTAATTAAACAGTGTCAAAATTCAGCATATCTGGAAATATGCAGCACACATTTACCAATTCTAAAGGGACATGTAAAATAGCCCAGAAAACATTCATTTGCCAGCCTTCCCAGATTCCTAAATTCCCCTCACCCTAATGCAGAAATACAGAAAAAGTTACCAAGTGTGCAATGCTTCTCTTCTATAAAGATTCTTATAGTATGTCCAGAACTCAGGAACTGGGCCTTTGCCATAAAGCAGAAGCAGCTGTCTGAAAAAAAAATCCATGGCAATAATCACATACTCCTCCCAATTCCCACCAGAATCTTTAGGATCAGAGCAGGCATGATGATAGAATAAGGGCTGTGGTATATCACAGAAAACCTTGGATGAGACTGCTCTCTTCACCTCTAAGTGCCTGATTAAACTGTCCTTCAACAGGTCTAATCAGCATTTCAAACAGCTTGCAAACATTGTCCCTTGTGATTGCGGGTGAGAGGCCCACACGGTTCCTTCTCCCTTGACCCTGTCTAATGCCATCCCAGTAACATGATTCTTCCTTTTGCTATTTGCATTTAACATTCTGAAAATAGAGACAACACCAAGGCCTTAATCCTGCCTCCACTGGAAACATTCCTCATCCCCCAGGCAGGCCGATGGCATCTCTTCTCCTGGCCCCATGCCGTCTGGAATGCCCTTGATGCAAGGGGAGGGTCTCCGGGATCTGTGGTTCCTACAGCAGAAGTTGCCTTTCCCTAAAGACATCACTGTGGGTCTCACAGGACCTGGGATGAGGCTGTGCTTTACCTCTTGTGCTTTCTATTTCTTTCCTCTACAGCTATTAACACTCAGTCCTCATCTTTTGCTTATGAGTGAGCTCAGTTACTGCCAAGCTTCATTCATTGAAAAAACAGGCATTATTTTATGTACATTTCTTGCGACTTATAAAAATAAGAAAAGAAAATATCTCAATTTCATCCTGTGTTAAGTGCATCAGTTCTTAGATTTCAGCTCCAAATAATTTCATTTTGTGCTGTGATGCCAGCAGTTCTCACAGGCTAGATCAGGTGAAGCGCGCCAGTATTCATATATGATGCCTCCAAAGAACCCACAGCTGTTGAAACAAGTTATTTGGTAGGGGACACACTTCCGTCAGCTCCAGGAATTACCTCAGTGTCTCAGGACAGACATCCTTTCTTTTGGTTAAAGCTTGAAGTCCCAGTCACTGGTAGTCTTCAAGAATGCCACATTATCCCATGGGAATGCTGTTTAAACCCAGAGGTTTGGCCAAATTCCACTTTCAGTAATGTTTGTGACACCAACACTTTTTTCTTTCCTTTTCCATGCTGTATGTGGCAATGAGTAGCTGTCATGCTCTATCTCCAAACAGGGCCATAATTGAAGCATTTCAGTTATGGGTGATCCTAGATTGCCACGCTTCTAATTTGGACAGTACCATATTGGTACACTTATATGACAAAAGTTGTAGCTCCCTGTATGCATGCTTTTATTCAGCATAACTTTCCTAGTGCAGCTTAAAAAGACAGAAGCCAAACTGAAAAAAAGCCCTCCTTAGCTAAGAGTAACTGTGTGCACATGAGCATTTAAAGCAGTATTACTGAGAATCACAGAATCATAGAATCGTTTAGGTTGGAAAAGACCTTTAAGACCATCAAGTCCAACTGTTAACCCTGCACTGCTAAGTCCATCGCTAAACCATGTCCCTAAGTGCCACATCTATGTGTCTTTTAAGTATCTCCAGGGATGGTGACTCAACCATTTCCCTGGGCAGCCTGTTCCAATGCTTGACAACCCTTTTGGTGAAGATATTTCTCCTAATGTCCAGTCTAACTACTTATCTAACTACTTATACTAGTATAGTCATAAGAACAATTTCCTATGCAGACACATCCTCAGTTGTTTGTGAAGGTCATCAGCTGCCAAATGAATTAATGTTTTACCACATGGTGACACTTTGAAGGTTCACATTAAGAGCTGGTTTGAGGGAAAGACATAGTTTGCTGAGTATCATTGTATGTTTTTGAGGGGAAGATAAACACTGGCATGAGATTTGCTAAATGTATTTTCTCTTGTGTTATAGAATATTATGGAATGGAGTCGGGATTTGATTCAGAAATATACAGAAGTGAGTCAACAATTGTTATTATTATTTATTTTATTTTTATAGCCTGAAGCGATTTGATTCTTTTTCTGTGAGCTATAGCTTTTCATATTAGCTTGACTGCACGTGAAAAGTGCAAGGCTTAAGAACCACTCTAAATATATGATAATAAAAATACTACAAGGAGGAAGGCTCTGGGAATTCTCTTTATCATGCTGACTTTTACTCTTATTTCATAGGATCCCTTATGGCCAGAGAGGCAGATTTTGCTTTTCCACTGAAACCCTTATTTTCAAGAGAAAAGGAGCCTTTCACCCTCTCCTGTTACTTCTCTTCTGATTTACTTGAACACCAACGAGACATTACCTGGTTCAGAGATGGTTTGTATGCAACAGCTAAGTTTATATACATATAACTATATGAATATACCATTTGAATTCATAGCAGTGATCTAATGTTCACAGAAGAGAATTAGAACTGAGGATTCTTGAGCTGCTCTCAGCTCTTCTCAAGCTACAGATGTTATTATTTAATTTGTATGTTTTCCTCATTTGTAAAAGGATGATACCACTAAAATGTTTTGGAGGTAATGACATTTCTGCTCGTAGGAATAGTTTAAGAGCCTTAGTTCTATACAGTGAAAGTGCCAAGCATTTGAAAAGCCAGTGGTTCTCTAGTGAAAAAAACACTTTTAGATATTCTGTGTTGTTCTGCTGGCAATCAAGGATGTTGTGTTTAGCCAAACTGGTAATCTTTCTGTGCTGTTAAGTTTTGGAAAGCAGAAGCAACGCAGTAAGACTGCTCTTGCCATTCCAGCACTTCCGCCAGAATCAGCTGTGAAAATAGTAGGACGTACTGAGTTTTAGTGATTTGAGGACAATTTGGGTAGACTGTGTATCTCAGACCTGATAAATATACACAAAGTGTACAGTATGCACCATTCCGTTTTCTTGGTTTTGAGCACCACTTGGACAAAAGATCCTGCATGCTGAGTAGTAATGTATCCTCAGTTAGAACTGGCACAATATTTGGCAGACTTCAGAGCATCCTGTTACCTGGTGTGAGGAGTATCCTTTACTCACTAATTCATCCAAATTTATTACTTTTTCGCTTAGACACAAACTCTTCAGGACAAGGACCATGCTTTTTGCTCTGCATTTGTATACAAAGGGAACAGAGAGGCATACCAACGAAGTAGGATCAGAGTCCATGACTAAAAATCGGAGGCATAATAATAATATCAGGAGTGTCTTACAGATCCCTCATCTTGCTCTGTGTTTTTTTCTTTATTTGGAAGTATGTCACTCCTCACTCAACCAGTTCAGCTGGAGTTCCTTTACCCCTTCTCATGCTTCACAGGTGAGTTGCTGCAGAACTCAGAATGTCGGGAACTAAAGTACCAAGACCGGGAGGCTTCTCTGACCGTGTCATGTGCTTACAAAGAAGATGAGGGATTCTACACTATCCATGTCCCCTCACTGGATGGATATAAAGAGCAGACCACTTATGTGTTTGTTAAAGGTATAAGCAGGATTCTATCCTATTTAGAATAAAAGCTCCTTTCCTAATACCTTGGCATAAAGGAATTCACAACCTCATACACAAGAAAATATCTCCCAATTTTGTGCATGGATACAATTATCAAAATGTCCAAATCTTATTTTCAGTAGTGATTTAGGTATTAGAAAATATGACTTGTATTACTGGGATGTAGGCCCTTAGACACTTAAAATTAAGTTATTGAATGAAAATTTTGGTACAGAGAAGAAAAAAACATAACCACTATCACTTGGTGTTTCTACAGATGCTGCAGCAGAAACAGCTGGTGCCCCTGGATCCCCACTCAACCTGAAATGCCATGATGTAAATAAAGACTGCTTGATTCTTTCTTGGGTAGCGCCCAGTGATAATGGAGGAAGTCCGATCCTGGGATACTATATTGAAAGGTCTGTATGTTAATCATCTTTCAGCAAAAAAGGCTCACGATCATGTTGTGGAAAAACCACGAAGGAACTCCATGGGCTGTGTTTCATTTCAGGTGTGTTGCTGGGTCAGAGGATTGGGTCCCATGCAATGACAAGCCTGTGAAAACCTGCAGATACCCTGTCTTGGGTCTTGCTGAAGGACAGACATACCAGTTCCGAGTAAAGGCTGTCAATAAAGAGGGCATCAGTCATCCTTCAAAAACCAGTGATCCAGTTACAACATATGACCCCAGTAAGGACAAGAGAGTGACAGGTTTGTACTAGAAACAGGAAAATTTGCTCCTTAAGTACAACGCAAGGCTGCAGATATAACTGAATGCAGTATGTCCAGATTCTCCCCATTCTCACAAATATCATTGCAACATACCGCCACACTGTGCCTTTGCTGAACCCACCTTAGTACTACTATTCTGAGCAGAAAAGGATCAAAATACCAGTTACGACATTTCACTGTATGTGTAATGAAATGTATATAATTATGCATATAACCAAATGACACAGTCCTGGGCTCTGTCTTTCTTGACAAGCCCCAAGCATCTTCTCTTAGTGGATAACATTGCCCTGTTTGACATTGCAGTTATTCCATATGACGAAGGCAGGACAATAGAAATTTTCAAGGATGACCTGGAAGGTAAGTTCAAATTTATACTGAGCCATTCTCTCAGAGTGGAATGATTGTTCTACAACAATGAGATCTGTAATAACATGACTCTGGAGAAAACACACTTAGGAAAATATATGGTGAAATATCATTGTAAGCTGCACAAGGATCAGAAACTATCCTAAACAGCACAGCCTTTTATAATAATCTCGGTTTGCCTCTATGTCCCCAAAGGGTTTAAGTCTCCTCCTTTATATTGAAGAATCTTACTTTACAGTGGGAAAACATAATCCATTGTAAAAGAACTTTTTGTCCTTGCCAAGTTATAACTAAAGCATAGCTTATTCTGACTTCCCATAGGACATATTAAAATTCCCTTGCCACCCACTAATGTTCATGCAAGTGAGGTCAGAGAAGATTATGTGGCTTTGGCCTGGGATGAACCAGATCCAAGAGGCAGAGAGCCCCTGAATTATTATGTGGAAAAGGTAAGAAAATAATATCACATGGAAGGGAAATGTCAGAACAGAATAATTTATTTCTCAGATGGTTTATAGGACAGGCAAGGTTATTTACTGCATTGATAACTGGAGAACTACAGCCTCAAAAATTGCTTGCTCAGCCTCTCTCCAGCTCCACAGTTTACTTGAGCTATGATCCTGACTTGACACCAACTCAAGTAGTAACGAATAACAAAGAATAAACAAGCAAGTTTTACACCAGAGAACTGTAGCAGAGTTTTAACAGGAAGACTGTTCCTGCCCTATGGGCCCTTAAGTGTGGAAAAGCCGTGAAGAACTGCACAATAGTTCACTTTCCCGTTCCCCACTAATCATTTTGCTGGTTAATTAGTATCTTCTACCGATCTCCTTTCATATATACTCATTTCCCACCTGCTGTACCATTTCTGCTGCAAAGGGGCCCTCTGTTGCCAAGGAACAGTTTGGGTATATCAACAAGAAATACATCATTTACATTTTTGATTGGGTTTTTGTTTGGGTCTGGTTTTGTTTGTTTTTTTTTTTAAAACTACTTTCCTGTAAAGATCAGCTTTGTTATTGCTCAGGAGGGTTTTAAGCTTGAGATACAATATGAGTTGTAAATCATCACCTTTTTCGTTACAGCTGATTGTAGGCAGCAACTCCTGGCAAATGGTTAATCTGGATATGCCAGTTAATTCCCCAAGATTTGCACTCTTTGATCTTGTTAAAGGAAAATCATACTGTTTCCGTGTGCGATCTGCTAACAAGTATGGAATCAGTGAGCCATCCCTGCCCAGTGAGCCTGTAACTGCTGGAGCAAAACTGGGTAATTATTTCATTAATATGCTCTACACTAATTGTATGGAAAAGGAGATGTACTATGAAAGTAACGTGTGGGTTCCCTTGCCCCTCCTTTCCTTTAAACTTCATGGTATATGATTACACAGCAGTTGCTTTGATATCAGGAAATCTCTTAAAGCCTTAAATCCTTGTTTAATTACTTTGCAGTTGGTCAGTGCAGTGTAAATCTAACCAAGCAATGATGGGGGAATTACATTTAATAAAATAAGAAACAGTTGAAGCCTGTGTTTAATCCAAGTATGCTTCCAGCACTGTGTAAGAGAGACGTTACGCAGACCAGCGTTGGAATGAATGATACAACTGCTGAAGCAGCCCGTTTCTGGGGGCTTCAGACTGAACAGCAGTCTTCACAGTGCTGATTTGTTTTGTTTTCTTCCTGGACTGAGCTGACAACAATAAGAGATGCAAAGGCTTCATGGCCATGTTTCCCTTACGCAGAGATAAGCACTCACTCTTTTATTTTTTTATATTCTCCCATATTAAAGCTGCCCTAGTGCTCATTCATACTGTCCTTTTTTCTCAAGAGTGAAGCAGGTCCCATTTCATAGTGGAGTTAATGAGAGTTACTGTACAAGTCTCGTTTCTCCTCTACTTCAGAGAAGGTTAAGTAGGTGTAACTGCACAAATCAATGGGCTGTAAGCGAGAGGAATATGAGATATGGCAAACCCAAACATAAAAATATAGGCTGTAGACTGGGACAATGTCCATGGTATTTTGCTCTAATTTGAAAACTGTGCTCTGGGAAAGGTGAATAAATCAAACAGGCCAACCCACTTCTATTTTTTTTTTTTTTTTTTAATTTATAAATTTTAAAATCCCCTATTTTTCTCTGTGTTTTTTTTCTTTTTTTTAGCTACTCTGCCTCCACCGTCTCAGGTTTTAGCTTTCAGAGACACCAAGACATCTGTTGTTTTGCAGTGGGATAAGTTAAAGGACGGTCTGGAGCCTCTTGGCTACTACATATACTGTCGGGAGACTGGGACAGAAGAATGGCAAACTGTCAATAATAAGCCCGTGACTTGTAATGAGTGAGTTCAGCTATTCTACTCCATTGAGAGAAGACGGGGTGCCAACTTGGATTCTTCTGCTTATGACTGGAGTCATATTTCAGATAAAAAAAGAACTTCCTTCACTGCACACACATAGGCTTGCACGCACACAAACACCATGTCCTCTTTTAGAATTAAGTATTACTCAAAGTGTCACTTTTACATGCAAAGCCTGACTGACAGCAAAGTCTGTGTATATCTTCATAGACTCTGAATCTTCAGAAGGTAGATAGACCTTGTGGCACCAGAAGAACCACATTCCATTTTTTTGATTGCTTTGCCGTAAAGTTGGTGTCACTCACACATAGGATTTAGAATACCTCTCTAGCTGTGGGGGTCACATGTCAAGCAGAAAAAGTCCATTAAGAAGTCCTATTTATTCTACCAACAATGCCAGCCACCAGTGTGATACCTCTCTATCTGATCCATACTTACTGTCTGATTTATTGGTAGCCATTTTATGTGACACAGTGTACTTTAATTTGTAACGGCAAACAATGATTTTGCAGGTTACAATGCCTTATTAAAATGTATTGCTATCTATTCAAAAGACTGTTTACCTGTGCTTTGAACAGTCAAACACAAATTTATTAATTTGCTCTCCTAGATTTACTGTTCCTGGGCTGCAGCCTGGAAAAGAGTATGTCTTTTGTGTGAAATCTGTCAACGAGGCAGGACTAAGTGAAAGCTCACCAGAAACAGATCCCATTGTTGTAAGGCCAGCTATTGGTAAGTAGTAACATATACATGCACATAGACACAAAAATTAAATCCCTCAAAAATGTATCTATCATGCATAGCTATTATTACATGTAATGGTAATAATGTTGAGCAGATAAGCAAAGGAAAGCAACAGGGAACTGATTTTCTTGTACCCTGCAGCTTCTGTCATCAGTTATACTTGTCAGGGGTGGACAGAGTTAATTAGCATTTTGATTTAGCAGTGTGTTACATTTTCAGTATTAATTTGGCACTGGTACAAGTGAGCATTTTAAATGCTCAATTATGCTGGTATCTTGAAATCAGCATTGTGAATTTCTCCAGGGCAATTACAAAATCCTACCAACCACATTAGCCAGTATCTAACCCTCCATCTTCTCCATGTTAGCGACCCACTGCTTCCATCTTTTCTGTCAGACAAACCATAAAGCAACATGCAAGAAACACCCTGAGACACATCTGTGACTTTTGCCGTGACTTCCAAATAAGAATCTGGTCATTTTCAAATACTTTTACACCACAAAAGTGGTATTAGGGGGCCTTAACACAAATAGAATCACATCTGGTACGAGCACAGAGAGATTTCCTCAGCCCAATTCATCCCATATCTACACCTCTTTTCCCGATCCCTAGATCCCAAACCTGCATTGAACAATACTCTCTTTTCTCTCTCCCTTTGCTGCACAGCTTGTCCATCAGCACCACACGGGTTTGTTCTTCTAAACTGTGGGAAGGCTGACATGACCATTGGCTGGAAACCCCCAAAGCGCAAGGGAGGAACAAAGATTCTGGGTTATTTCCTAGATCAGCATGATACATCCGAACTAGATTGGCATGAAGTCAATATCCAGCCAATTCCTCAACGAGTTTACACGGTATTCATTTCAGATATAATACTGTCCTTTAAGCATAGTAGGAAATGTAGCTATAACAAGGGCTGAGCTGGTTTTCCTTTACTTCCTCTAGTCTAGAACTCTCTTCCTACCCTCACAGACTACAACCATGCAGGGCTGTACTAATAATCTGTTTGCACTTCTGAACCCAAAGGTCAGCAACCTTGAGGAAGGTCACGTGTACGAATTCCGTGCCCGTGCAATGAACATGGCTGGTGTTGGGGAAGTATCTGAACCCAGTGACTTATTCAAATGTGAGGAATGGACAATGCCAGAACCAGGTATCTCTCATGTAAAAACAACATAAAAATATTACCAGGTATACTAGTTATCTCCTCACTCTTCTGTGAATCCAAGGGACTTCTGAAAACTACAGATCTGTTTAAGGGTGGCTCCCAGTACGGAAAAGCACACAAACACTTCTAGGGACGTTCCCATTCAGACACAGGGTATTATTTCTGCACTACACAGATACAGCGCCCAGGTATTTTTAATAATATTGTTTCCAGAGAATGAAGAATCTGGATCTAATATCTTAATGTCTTTGTATATTACACCAAAGCAAATAACATTAAACCAGCCAATGTATGCTTTTTTCTAGAACCTACCTCTACAGTTAATTAGCATAGAAAGCCTCTCCTATGGACCCACTATTCACTTGTTATCTTAAAACTCTGCTCTCTGATCTCAAACTCAAACAAAGTGCACCCAGTTGCATTTCTTAATGTTACTGTTTGACAGCCTACCCTTCTTTCAACAGGCCCTCCTTATGATGTGAAGTGCACTGAAGTAAGGGACTCATCCCTGAAGCTACACTGGGAAGCACCATTGTACACAGGAGCAGGTCCAGTTACAGGGTATTATGTAGACATGTGTGAAGAAGGGTCAGAGGAATGGAAACAAATAAATAAGCAGTCCATAGCCACTACCCATATGAAGGTCTGTACATGCACTTAGTATCCAACTGTTGCTTCTCATTTAGTCTTAATTTAATTCCTGTCATTGTTTCCTGCAGGTTTCAGATCTGGAGACAGGGAAATGCTATATTTTCCGAGTAAGAGCACTGAACAAGGCTGGAATTGGACCCCCTTCACTGCCCTCAGATCCTGTGGTGGCTAAAACCAAACCTGGTATGAAACTAAAAGTGATGAGATTGTACAAGTCTGTAAATACTATGATGATTCCGGTAAAAAACTGCTTTATGAAGCATCAGCTACATGTTTCATAACAAGAAAGAACCTCAGTCAAAATAAAGATTAGCAAATCAAACTGCCCAAATGAATTTACTCTAGTTGTACAATTTTTTTTTTTTTTTTTTTTTGAGTTAGATGCCCAGAAGCTAAGCCCTGATCTGTTTTGGTAAGGAATGTTTTGGGGGGGTTTTTGCTCATACAGGCACAAAAGAAATTGAACTTGGGGTCGATGAAGAAGGTTTCATTTATATGGCTTTTGAAGCTCCTGAAAAGAATGACTCCTCTGAATTTATCTGGTCAAAGGACTATGAAGGACCACCAGATGCTGACAGAGTTCAGACTGAAGAGAAAGGCAATAAGTGAGTATATAATGCACATTGAGAAAATTGATTGTGGAGTGTCGAATAAAGAACACATCAAACACCAAGAAAAACGTGAAGCCAAATGTTTCCCTCTCCTTCCAATATTCAGCTAAAATACATGTACACTATTGAACTGCAAATCTCTGTCCCTTATTCTCAGCTCTGGTGTCCATGAAATGGTGCATCCAGTGCAATCTTCAGGTCACAAAAGGGAAGCATCAGCCATCATATTGCTAATGTTTCTGCCTTCCTCCTCAGTGTCATATATAAATGACAATGAGTACTATATTTGATGTTCCAGGTGTATCAAATGTATTGCATTCTGTCACAGAAGGCATAATTTTTGAGGAAAATATAATTTTTATTATTATTATTTTTATTTCTAAGATCTAAGCTTATACTGAAAGACCCATCAGAAAAGGATCTGGGTATATATTCAGTGGAGGTCACGGATGTAGATGATGATATCTCTGCCAGCTGCACTTTAACAAAAGAAGGTAAAAACTAATAATTGACAAGAACAGAAATCTAATGTGCCATAATTTTCTAATATCAGATGTTTAGAGGAACGTTTCTCATAGAGGAATAGTAAGTTATAATGATAGTGGCATCATTAGAAAGATGTTTCCCATTCCTTGAAGGCTCAAGGGCCGTTTCTTTTACAGTCCCCTAAGAAAAGGTTCCATGCTCCAAGGTCATTTTTCCATTACAGTTCAGATTTCACACAAAGCTACACTGCCACAGTGATTTAAAACTTCTTTAAGAAGTTTCTTGAATTGATACAGCCAACATTTTATTCAGACATAACTAAGAATTATCTTCACAACCTTTTCTAGTCCTCCCTGCTATCGAATGTTTTGTACTTATTATCTTCTTCTTGACATAAATAAAGCTCATTAACAAATTAAATTAAGTTAATACAATGAATTCATTTTGGGCTAGTTGTACTAATCTAAATGACTTGCTATTTTTTGCATTTCAGATCTGGACAAGTTACTGAAACGTAGCCATGAAATCAGGAACCCATGTAAGTTGAACCAGTAAGAACCCACTACCATATGTATAGACTCTGAAAGGGGAACCCTGGCATAACCCTGGCTGAGCCAAATTCTGTGGTTTGCCTCCATGGTTCTGCTCCATGGTTCTCTTTGTTTTCCAGTGATCAAGCTGATATCTGGATGGAACATTGATATTCTGGAGAAAGGAGAAGTACGGCTGTGGTTGGAGGTTGAAAAGCTGTCACCAAATGCAGAGCTGCATTTAATCTTCAATGACAAGGAGCTTACAAGTACTCCAGTATGTTTTGTTTTGGTTTTTTAAATTCTGACTTACTTTCCCCCTGCTGAACAGGGAGATAAAGCAAATGGGTACATTCCCAGTTTTCTAAATTCCCATCAGATATTTTGATACATGTTTTTGGAAGACTCTAGGGCTTGGTTTTCCACTGTGCATAAACAGAAAGCCAAACTGTCTGATTCTCAAGCTGTCCAGTCCTAGTATCAAGCAAGGCTACAGCATCGATGCTGTTAGTTAAAGACAGTGTAATATTCCTCTGTGCTATTGCCAGCAAAACCTTCAGTGGTAATACTGAACATCCCCTCCTTGTCCAGCTTTCCTGTTATCCCCCCTTCCTGAGAGGCTGCCTCTGACAATCTTGCCACAGCAGAGACTTCCCTTTTATAAGGGAATTTTCTGACAACAAACCTCAGCCACGTGTAATTCGTCTGATACTACAAATGCACCTGTGCCGGACAGAGAGCTTTGTCTTGGATGAACAAACTTGACTCATTTCAGTGGATGCTAAAGAAATACCATCTTGCACAATGAGACAGGATATTTTTCTTCTGCTTTACCAAGCAAAGCTGCAAGGTTTCCACCCTATCTCTTTGAACTGAATACGGATAAATCTCATGAATTCTAAGAGCAGATGAAAGTGATTTATTTCTCAGTCTGAGGCACTGGAAGTAACATTGCATCACGTGTTACAGTGCCCTCCAACCTTCTGATACATTTAAAAAAAATGTTCTAGCCTCTTCCTTGTCTTCCCATATCAAGTTAATATTATAACATTTTAAAAGTATTTGGAATGACAGGACCAGAGGAGAGAACAGTTGAGAATGAAGAACAATATAAATCATTTGCCTGTCAGTTAAATGCAGTGTAGCAATGCCAAGATAACAAAAAGAAAAGATATAACAAAAGGATAGGACTAGGCCAAAGAATTTCAGAGCTGTTATTGCGATGTTGGGGTTTTTTAAAGCAATGTGTGGTGAACCAGCAATGTGTAGCGAACCTATTAAGGGCTTTGTCTATTCTAAGAACTGTCTTTTCTACACTGAAAAACTGACATTGTTATGCATGATTACAAAGTATTTGTCAAGCTCTTAGCAATGATAATATTTGCTTAGAGCAAACAAGGCGGTAAGGCATAATGATGATATTTTTGTTTAAGCATCTGGCAGGTTTTGGGGTGTATGTGTAAAAGGTTCAGTAGTGCTTGCATGATGTCAAGAGGGTGGCAATATTACTCATCATTGCCCAAATATGCAATTACATGCCACAGATGTATAATTAAGTGCAACACTTCCGTTATACTAAAACTCATACAGATTCTGGTAAGCTGAAAAGTCTGTAATATCCAAGAAAGAATGTATTGTGTTATGTGGTTTTAACAGAAACTTTCTCCCAGACAAAAGTGCTGCTGTAAGCAATTCTACCATACCTATGTACATAAACAAATAATAGATGAATCCCAGAATATAGAATATCAGAGTGCATTGGCATCATTACTCCTATAAGATGAGGGAAGTATATAAGGATACATATATAAAAGGACTGTAATGTCTGAGTGTTGTAGAAGATGCTGTACCAGGATCTGACCTTGGAACAGTTCCGCTGTGGAAAAACTATTCAGTTTATCATATTTCCTTTGTTTTACACAGACACATAAAATAAACTTTGTCAAAGGAAAAGGTCTCGTAGAACTGATAATCCAGAATTTCTGTGATGATGATAAAGGGACATACACAGCCCAGCTGCAAGATGGAAAAGCTAAAAATCAATTCACCCTAGTCCTTTTGGATGAATGTAAGTGGAAATTCAGGATCAAATATAGACTGCCATGCTCAGTGGAAAGTTTTCTAGGCACTTAAGGCCCTGAAGTATTTCCAACAGTTATAATGGCACACAGGGAATGGAGAGAACAAATATTTATTTTAGCACACATTTAAAGACCAGGAATCATGTAAGAAACTATATTAATTTCTCTTCAACATAAATTGAAGCTTTTGGTCTTATAAATAGGGTCCTTGATGATAAAAATGGTCTGCTAAAGCAAAATATCCAGTGGAATGCTTCGGGTTTTTTTCCAAATGTTTTACATATTATCTTGCTATGGCAAACTGTGTCTTGGCAGTAAACTGTATGACGTGTTACTACATGTATTCATTTATCACAGGACAGGATCAGGTTGAAAATTCAGTGTATTTAACAGCTGGTTAATTGCATTAAACTGAATGCAATAAAGAAACCAGTGTCAACTGTACTCGAGGACAAGTCCAAGCAACAAAGAAAGCTGAACATGAAACGTACAGGGTCCTTGTATATGCTAGTACAGAGACCCTTTTTTAATTTAAAAATAGCAAGTAACAAGATTCTCATTCAAATACTTCCCCATAGAGTGTCTATCTCTATTTTCAGTTCCTGCAAACAGTTTGCTTTCAAGTGACCTTCTAAAGCTTCCAAACTTTTTGAATGGAAAGTGTCTATAAAATGTCAAGTCTACTTGATTCTCTTTACAACCGGTGGAGAGAAACAGGCAGTTTTACAGAGTGATTCAGTACATGCTAAGTTCAGGATATAAAATAAGTTTGGTGAATTGTGCTCTAAAAGTGCCCATTTTTCTTTACTGTCAATGAAGGAAGTAGAGATAACTAAAGTTATATGCGGTTGTCTAAAACAGAGGTAAATTCTATGCTCTCTGCCTTCTTTTGTGTTTCTTACTTTTTGAACATCTTAATTTCAGGGTTTCTAGCCTACATTTTTGTATGGTCAAAAGTCATATTGCATTTCCTAAATGCATAATAGTCAGGTTTTCAGAGACTCTTTTGTTTTAAGGAAAATAAATGTTAGGGTCTGAGCAAGCAGTACAATGAAAGAATGATGGCACTAACCTGTTCAGGGTTCAGTGGGGACCAGAGGTAACTCATGCACTAGAGATGTCTTATAAACAAATATCACAGCTCTAATGATAATACTTTTTGTGATCAGAAATTTCTAAAGTGTTACACTGAGAAACAGTGGGGGGGGGTGTTGACTTTGACCATTGCTGTTCTCATAGGTTTTGATAAAGTTGCAGAGGAGGCTGATGCAAAACGGAGAGAATGGAAGAAAAAGCAGGGTAAGATAAGCTGAAGGTAATGACTTGCCAGAACTATGCCAACAAGATAGCAAAACCAGAGCAAAGCTATGAGTGCTCAAAATACTTTTCTTTATCATTTTTTTTAAGTATATTATTTAAGCTGATTAACAGACTAGGATAAGATTCCTTATTTTAAGACACCCTACCCTGCTCTTAAAAATCAAAATAATTTAGCCACGATAGCCACAATCCTCAGTATAGATCTTCTGCAGCAGTGCTGCAACACTGAACATTACTGAATTCTGAAAATTGTCCAAGCTGAATATATACCATGTAATTAAGATCCACTCACTTTCCTGTAGAAAACAGGATTCTCTAGATAAGTTTAAAAAGAACCATACATTCCACTTTCATTTTATCTCCCATCTTACATTAATGAAAAATGAAGTTAATAAAACAGTTTCAGAGAAAAAATACTACAACTGGAAAGGTGATCCCCTTCTAGCAGGGATAAAAGTATTCACTTAATAACAACTGTGATACCACACTAGAGTATAGGTCCAGTCTCCTGTCTTCAGAGATGCTTAGTATAATATGAAAGTGTATATAAAGTAATCTGTCCTCCAGTTTACCCTCCCAGAATCAGGAATAAAATCAGAAAGTATACGGCTTTTCTATTCTATTGCAATTCACCTGGGAAATATCTCTCAGCTCCTACACTGACTTGATGCAAAGTGGAGTTATAAGGACTGGTTAGGCAGCATCATTAACTACATTTTTAGATAGAATTCCTCAACGAAGATACGTTACCTAAGGACATTACAAAACCAGCAATAATTACATGCTCTAAAGTGTGGTGCCTATTGCATGCAAAACTCAGTAGCATGAAGCATTCCCTACAGACCGCACTGCGGGAATTCACCACTAGATGGAGGCATTTCTGTAGAGAACACTTGAGAGGTGTGGAAATGCATTGCAAAAGACATTTCTTTTGTTTTACAGGTCCACATTTTATAGAGAACTTGAAATGCAAGGTTACCGAGAACTGTGAAGTACTCCTTACCTGCAAGGTACATACAGCTATGTGATGCAACTGCATAGTCTGAATTCCTTTAGCATTAAATTTTAGATGTGAATTTTAAGGGAACGATGTAAACAGTGCTCATCCAAATGCTTATCTGCAGAGCAATGAAAGTTAAGAGATAGCATATTTTGGTCAGAAATTTTAATAAAGAAAGAAGTTTCTAAGATTCTGGAGCAATCCTCTAAGGCAAGTGATGTTTCATAGTAGAAGGACATCCAGGCATTCAGAAATAACATGCATTTGGGACCCTGACTTCTAAATGTTGACTTCAAACAGGCAACAAACCTGAGAAAGGACACCAGCTTCCAATGGTTCTTCAATAAGAAAGCACGAGCAGGTGGTGTGTTTGATCCACAGACTGGGATAGGAACTCTTCGTATTAAAAAGGTGAAAAACATAAAACAACTCAGAGGCTTTGGTGATCACATGAAAATGCAAAAAATATGGGTTGATCTTATTAACATTCCATGTGTGTTTTGGGTAGTGCCCACTAAATGAAAGAAATTGAACAAACGCTGAGAAAAGCACGAAAGAAGAAACCATTTAACATTATAGTCAGATAGATCTGAATTAGAAATAAGATGTTTTTAACAGTGAGTGGCTGTTAAAAGTTTAACATGTCCTGAGTGGCTAAAAAGAAAGTGTGGGCTTTTCAGGTTTTCTCATCAGGACTGGTTGCCTATTCTGGAGATGAACTTTAGTAACAAACAAACAAAAAAAGTTACTGAGCTCATTACAGAAGTAACTGAATGAAATTTTATGGCTTGACCTATAGAGAAGGCCAGACAAGCTGGTATAATGCCCCTTGTAATCTTAACTCTGCCTCAGAGAAGATACAGCTGAAGAAAGGGAGCTTGACAGTGCGTTAAGAGTTTTAGTGCAATCTCTGCGTGGCTAATCTGAATCTTGTTTGGGTTTGATTTTTCATCTTAATTTCAAACAGCCGTATCACTTATAGAAAACAAGTAGATAAATGTATGTGAACGGGAATCTCTGCTCACACAAGTCTGAGGACCAGCAGGAACACTGCAGGCTGGAAGTCAAGAGCATTGGCAAAGCAACATGAGGAAAATTTATGGAGTAGTGGGCATTCATCATCAAAGAGTCCCAGACAGACCTGTACCTTACACCACTAAAGGCACCGAGTGGTGCTACACAGTGACTGAGGCAAAAGCTGAGTACTGACTCCCCGTAACTGACAACATACCCGCTGATAATGAACCAGGGCCCGTTCTAACCTTTCAAAGGAGATTCTGGGGCTAATTGCCTTTTTTGCCCTCCTTTCTTATCCGTCCAGCCAAATTCATTGGGAGGGAAGGAGAAAATCTCAGCTTTTCCCCCTTTTCCAAATCCTGCCCTATTTCAATGATATGTGAAATTTCTGTTGGGGGTGGTGGTGGTGGTGGTTTTGGGTTTGTTGCTTGTTTCTTTTTAATAAATATTGCATATGTGCATATGTATTTGCTAGATAACCAAAGCAGATGAGGGTCAATACAAAGCACTCGTTTCAGATGACCGAGGAGAGGACTACACCCAACTTGATCTCACAAAAGGAGGTAAGAGAACCTTGTATCAGGCAATAATATGCATTCGCACCCCTGCCTGGGATTAATTTTGGACTTAAAAACAAATTTCATAAATTTCTACCACACTGTTAATTACTATAGTACCTACATGCTTTTATAGGGATTAAAACCTGCATAAAAAGTTACTGGTCAAATTTAAAGAGTTTCCTGATCTACTATAGCATATGTATATATGCTGATCATTTTAAAAATCACAAGTATTTCATGTGAGATTGGAGTCATAAAATGGACTACGTAAAACAGTTTCATTCTGCAAGAGTTATACCAAACCCAACAAACAGAATAAGTGTCCTTTGTATCTGATCTCAGAGCTGTTTTTTGCATCTGTCCATACTGTACTTCATTTGATAATCCACAGACAACTTTTCACTCCTGGAAGTTCAGCCAGTACTCTGAAGCATCAGGAGAATAAACTTCCATTTCCACTCTGCATCCCCCACCAGTGACAAAAATTCTAGCCTGAATTACAGCGACAGCATAGTTGTTAAAGACAACATCAGGTGGAAAAACAATTATATGTTACTGCAGATTCCTGCTTCACTTTTCAGTTTTCTGAACATGCTCTGGAAATTGAAAATAAATATGCAGGTCTGACATTCTAATGTCATTTACATAGATAGTCATTTATCAAGCTATGACCGCATTATAAATTCTGTCAAGCACCACAGTTAAAAGCTCAGTAATGTTTCAATCACTTCGTCTCAGCATCAGTCAGAAGATTCTGCTTCCCAAGATTAAATCCTACTCTGACATCTGGAATCTATCATTTAAATCTGATACATAAATCTGCTTTCTGTGAGGCAGTCTGTTGCACATGTTGAGCGCTAAGGAAGACAGAAGCATCTAAATTTAGTAAGAAATGCCCAGCATCTAAAAATAAATGAGTCAGTGGCAAAAAATCCATTCCAAGTAAGCTTTGCAACAGAAAAAGACAACTATTAACTACCAGATATAATATAATCTAAACATAATCAAATTAAGTTGGTAGATCAGATGTGATTTGGTAAATATTGTATTTATAGACACTTAAATCTTTGTGTCTTTGCAGCCTTTGAAGACCTTCTCAAGGAGCTTTGTAGGATCAGTGGTATGTCATTTTCTCATCAGCTGACACAATAATAATGGCAGGGGAGAAAGGTGGGGTGTCACGATCAGAGCAAACTGCTCAGGAGCTGTCCCTGGATCAAGGACAATACCACCCCTTTACTCTTGCTTAGTGTTGGAAGCACCTTCAAACTGTCAAGGAGGATGGTCACTAAATAAACCCAGGGACATAAAACCATCTGCACTTACAAATTAATTCTGTGACCTTTACATGCCAGCAGCCTGCTCCTTGTCACATCACTTGCTATGTGAATTTGGCCAAGTTGTACTATTCCTATCTATGATGTGTATTCCAGACCCAAGTCTCTAGAAGAGATGCAGACATTTTTCTACCAGTTGCTAAAAGATCCAGTGTCTCCAAGAGGTAGAATACCATCCTACTTTCAGCTAGCCACATTCTCCAGAGAGAAATGTTAATAGGTTGCTTGGGATTTTGTTTGCGCAACATGTAAAACTGCATTCTTGAACATCCTCCTCAATTTCAGTCTTTCAATTATACTATTAGCTCTTTCTGCTACACCTCTGAAAATTCAACCTACTGAAGAAGGCATCAAAATCTACACAGATGTGAAGTACTACACAGACTACATGAAAACAACTTGGTATCACAAGTAAGTCCCCAAAAGTTATTTGCAAGGCTTCTGGAGTACTGTTGCTTGTAACTGTTTATCATCAAAATTAAACATGTTGGGCCTGAGCCCATAGCTTTTTAAGGCAATGGTAGATCTCTCTGAGTAAGGGCTGAAAAACACAATTCACTCTGCATCCTGAAACATGCCTGGGAATTCCGAAGTAAGCAGTCATGTTATTTTTATCTTAGCACTGCAGAAATATTTGTAAGTGATCATCTTTACTAGAATACTAATGATGCATTTAAGGTACTGCTCAGTTACAGCCACCTTGGTTACAGACAGGAAAAGAAGTTGTTTTTTTCAAAGTCTTTATTTCTACTACTTTGTACTTCCCTAACCACTCTATTCCCCCACTCTGAATACAAATATTCCCAAACATTATAAAATTCTTTCCAAACACTAGCTAATTTAGCCTCATAATGTCTTCACAAAATAGAGAAATGGTGTTTTATTAGATACCACCTACGCACGTATATAAGGAGGCCAATTTTTAACGTTTAAGGGCTAAATGCTTACAAATATTCAACATCTAAATCCTATTTAATCTCCTAAATAAGAACTAAGAGGTCTTTTGTAGAGTTTGTAGAGCTTTGGCAAACTGCCTAAAAGCACAGCTAGATGTCCCATGACATTTTCAAAAGTGACTGAGTGTGTAACTCTCCATGAAATTAACAGTAAGGTCCTGACTCCCACCCTCTTAGTCTAAGCAGTGTAGGTCTAAAAAAAAGTTAGTGCTCTAATTTATACAGCTCTACTAAATACTATTGAAATGGTATCATTTGTTTACTTAGGGAAAAACAACTGGAAAGCCGTGACAGACTGAAAGCTGGGAGCACAATGAATCAGATCTGGCTTCACATACTGAACCCAACAGATGCAGATAAGGGAAAATACACCCTGGAGTTATTTGATGGGAACAACTCTCGCAAACTGTCAACTGACTTGTCTGGACAGGGTAAGCTGAGTCAAACAATACCGTCATAGGAATGAGATACCTGAGCTGCTTTCCAAGATTCCTTCAGATCATGGGCAGTGATTCCTCTCTCCTTTATTTGAGCTGGAGCCACAGCTGCGTAACAGCACACTATGAAATTGGGTTAAGAAGCACAGTAAAGTGCTCATAGAAGTCAGATGTAACACGGGGAGAGAAGTGCACAGCAGAAAGGCTTGAAGCCTTTAGGGAGCTTTGCTGCCATAGTGTAAGGCAATCCTGGGGAAAGGATGAGTGGGAGGGCAGCTCCTCCTGGGATGTGTCCAATTCCTCCACAGGCCAACAGAGCTTACAGGTGGCATCTTGGAAAAGAGAATGTGGCTTCAGGTTTACAAAGACTTTTCCAAACTGTTCAAAGTTGGGATTCTTTCCTCCTCTGGACTTCTCTTTGGAAAGGGAGTACTAGATCCCACTTATCTCAGTAGTATATAAATAAAGTCACATTTCCTTAAGGCAGATATAGATATAGTCTAGATGATAATTATACATATCTATGTGCACATATACCTGTAATTCCAACAGTGATGCATTATGTTAAATCTACTAAGTCAAATGAAATGAACGGCAACTTACCCTAAAACCTCTTCATTCCTTGCAGCCTTTGAAGATGCCCTGGCTGAGCACAGAAGGCTAAAGTAAGTTCCTGCCTAAATATTTTCACAGCTAAATCTACTTTGAGTGTCATATTCTGTATTGAGAATACAATGCCTAATAAATAAAACCACTATAATATTATCTCTCGCTTTCAGGGAAGCAGCAGTAGCAGAAAAGTGTAAGTAAATTAATTTCCTTCCTTCTGCAAAACAAAGCCAAGTGGTATGCTGATAAGAAAACTAAAAGGTCTTATTTGTTCACTCCCAGGTCGTGCCAAAGTTGTTCAAGGTCTGCCAGATGTTGCTACTATCATGGAGGACAAGGTAACATTGAGTAACTGTTTGTATAATTGGCCCTTGCACAGATATAGAAGAATAACTGATGGGGAGAAAACTACTTGTTTTCCCCTCCTGTATGTTCCTGGGAGATTTTCTGAGCTACTGTAAATTGCCAAAGGTGTGAAGCAGTACCCTCCACAATACTTTTATCAGCCCCCTACATTGTTGATGGTGCTTCCAAACATGCACGTGCTTCTGCACATATAGGTGCTCTTTGTGGCACAGAACCTCTTTCTGGCAGGTGTTGGATGTTATTGCTTCCTAGGTCTGTTTCACAGCCAGATTCTTTCTGTTGTCTTCCCATTTCATAGGATTAGACTAAGGCCTTTTAAGCGCTGGACCTGATTTTCCCATCATATCAACCTGCTGCTTACATTTCTGAGTCACATTCCCCTTTACTGGTACACAGGCAGAATAAAAATCCTGTGAAGTAATTGCAAATTCACCATGTGCCTATTTAAGTGTCACTTAACAGTGTAAGAAAGCTATAAAAAGTAGCACAAATATGAGTCAGGCCCAGTGAATTCGGTCAGGTTAATCCTGATTATACTGGAGGGTAACAGGAAAAGGAATGGGCAGTCCTGGAATCTCACCTATTGAAAATCTAAGAAAATTTGTTTATATTTTTCTTAATTTCTCATCAACTGAATTTCCTTACTTATTTATATCTTCATAATCTATTTCTGCTATCTGTTTTACAACAGACCCTGTGTTTAACTTGCTGTATATCTGGAGATCCTTATCCAGAAATCACTTGGTTCAAAAATGAGAAGGTTATCGTCTTTAAAGATCGTTACAAAATGGATGTGAAGGGGACAGTTGTCACAATTACCATAGAGAAAGTCTGCAATGAAGACACAGGAAAATACAGCATCTTTGTTAAGAATAAGTATGGTTCTGAAACAGGACAGGTTACGATCAGTGTTTATAAGCATGGAGACATACCAATAGGAATGGAAGAAGAGGAAGTCCCAGGTGGGATTATAATGAAAAAGCCGACATGAATTAGTCAATTATGTCTCACTGAGTTTAAAAGGAATTTAACTCCTTCGGATTCCTTTCAGTGTCTCTGCCCTAAAATCCAGGGTCATGTCTCTATTTTTATTTTAGTAATATTTTAGTATTTTATTTTGGTAGTTGTTAGAAAACAATTCTCACATGTGCGCACGTGTGTACACATGCATGTTCACCTTACAGAAAAACTCTTTCCTAGTAAATCGGTGTGGGAAATACCAGAGGATTCACATATGAGAACCAGGCTTTCAGTGGAGTTTTTTTCTATTAAATCACTACATGTTCCTGCTTATCTTGTAGCTGACAAACGCTTGTGTGTGTGTGTTATTAAACTTATACTCTTGGTGACACCTCAGCACTGTTGTCAAGTACATCCATCTTTAAATCAGTCGACCTGTGTGTGTATGGGAATTTAGGAATTTTCCTGAGTACTGTGCTGAATCAGGGCCTTGAAGCATGCACCTTTACAAACCTAAGCCATATGGGAACAAAACAAGGCAGTAACATTTTCAAGGTTTGGTTCTTTACAGAGGAACACATTGAGCTTCTATATATACACTGACACGCAGTAATAAATTTACACAAGAGGGTTGAGTGAAAGTCTGCAGAGGTGGGCTCAGATCCTACTGGACACCTATATCCTTAAGAATTAAAGAGATTTTTAGGTTTATTAGTTACATTAGATTAATCTGGATGTTGAAAAAAGTTTGGCCTCTCAACTGCTCTGAAGCCACAGCTACACTCCCAGCTTCTACCAGTAAAACTGTGTCAGTAAGAGATAAAAAAGTGATTGTATTCCTAATACAATCATCCAGCTAAATGCATTTATTCAGTGAAATAGCATCTTACCTTGCTCCACAAACTAGTATAAACTGTCCTCACAAAAGCAGTACTTTTTCCGGTTATTTGAGGGACACTGCTTTTCCAGTGTCAACGTAAATAAGCACAGCAACCCTCTACAGGATTGCCAATCATTTGACCAAAGGCAATTACATTTCAGACATTACTTAAAATTAAATTGAATGTATACAATTTATATTATTAAATTTAATAATATTAAAAAGTGAGAGCTTAGCTAATTGTCTAGATTCATCTCACAGTGAATGAAGAAAAGCAGGCCCTTCTGATGGCATCATGAACATTACTCTATAGTAAAACACATGAATCATGTCCTAGAATAACTCCAATATAAACATGTACCTCTTAGAGCCATGTGTGTTACAGCCCACACATAAATATGGCCTTATTCATATCAGTACCTCATCCTTGCTACTTAGGTATTATCATATGTAAACGTAATTACAAAATTGGCTCTTTGTGTGTGAATTTTCTTTAAAATTACATACGAAAAACAAATTGTAAATTTTTAAGAAAAACTTCAGCATTGGTTTTCTATTTAAATAGATGATTTACTGTCGAGTATGGAGTAATAAAAGTTAACTTGGAAAGGTCACCTACCCCTGGGATACAGGCTCTATTTGAATTAAGCAATATAATTGCAAGACACATAATCTAATGAATGTCTTCCAAAATCAACAGTCATGCTTGCACAGACAGCAAGGAATATCACTGAATAGCTTTAATGAGTGAGGAATTCTTGGTGAAGTTGGTGAGAAGAAAAATAATATATCCTATTTACTTCTTTAATTTCAGTCTCCCAGCAATGTTCCATGTTTGATTTTACCTTTAATCTTCTATGTATGCAGTGATTATTAAAAAGAAAAAAAAAAAAAGAAAAAAAAACACCAAAAACTGAATTTAAAACAGCTTTAGGTGCACATTACTGACATCTACTGGATAAAGCCATAACTGACTGTCCCACTCCAACACGATTTTCCCTGTCCTCCCAGCAACTGGAGGCCCACAATTTTGGAAGAAATATCTGTGGATTTTATTCCCACCATTTTAAGGTTCAAGTGCCCACAGTAGAGAATATTGTGATAATTGGGAAGTTCCTGCTGTAAGACAGTAATTACCTCGCACCTATTGTAAATTATGCCATTTTATTTGAAGAATTCTATCCAAGACACAGAAAATGTATTAAACATAGAAGTTGTGAACAAAAGAAAACAAATTAGTCTATACAACACTTCACAACAATTATGAATAATTACCCAAGTTCAGTAACCCACAATAAACATAACATCCCAAACCAGCTGGTCAAGGTAAGACTTTCTACAAAGCAGAATGAACTAGAGGTTATCATCATTAAGAACAAATAAATGATTAATAATTGTTATTTCACAGTTAATAATTAGCCAGTCATCTCACAATTTGGGCTGGCCTTTCCCTTTCCATAAATAGCATCTGAATGACCAGGGAGAGCCCTCACTTTCCTGCTAGCATCACTGCCCTAAACTGCATTATAACATCCATAATGGCATTCAATGGAACCTGGCAGGTCTATGCTCAAGAGAACTATGAAGAGTTTCTGAAAGCCCTTGGTAAGTGTCTAGTTACTTTTGAAATCATTTGCTTGGATTGCAACACAAAATTTGCATGACATCTTTTATTACTGTACTTCTATTTTTTTTTCTTTTGTTTGTATGACAAACTACCCCCTACCAAGTAAGTCTGTTAAGTCTGATTTGGAAATCAAAAGAAGCTGAAAATCGTACAAATCGATGTAGAAAGTTTACAGATAACCTCCAAATCCCTATCTTAACATTAGATAAGTCCCTTATGAAAGAAGTATATCAGAAACCAACTTGTTTTGATTAACACATAACTTTATAAATATATTCAACTGGAAACAAGTTGTCAATGACGTATACAGATTTCCAGTGTGCTATTAGTAGTGCAGGCACTTTCTACAGCACTAGTGATTAACATACGTGATAACTGTTTAGTTATCTGTAAGGAACAGACTTGGTGGTTATGACTTAGTAGGAGCCTACATTAATAAAAATGCACTTACCCTCTTGACAAAACATTCACATGGGGTTTTTAAGAGTATGTAAGAGATATTCAGTAGAATAAAATTCAGTTACAGTTGAAAAGCCTAGTCCTACAGCATGATAACTGAACCAATCTCTACTGCTAAAGATGATACTCTCAGATCATGCTACAGACACCCTGATAAGGTAGTTTGAGGCTACTTGCACTGTTGCAGCTCTGACTAGACCGATAACCCCCATCTCCACTCTCTCTGGAAGAGGTGAGGGAAACAAAATAATATGCACATGGTTTTCGTCATGGAGAAATGTCATCACATGGCAAGACATTACTGAAAGAAAAAATACATATTCTGACACAAGATTAATGAATATAATATCAAAATCTATACAGACTAGATGGAATGGAACAATGTGCCCATAGAGAAGTGAGGAATCCAACACAGGATTTGTCTTTTAACTTGGGCATCACTTACTATTATTAGTTTCTATCTTTTGCACCTTTATCAGATAAAAGAATTTGCTATTTCATATCAACACACTACTTCATAACATAAAAAGTCCTTTTTTGCCTTTATTACAGCATTGCCAGATGACCTTATCAAAGTCGCCAAAGATATTAAGCCTGTTGTTGAAATACAACAAAAAGGGGATGACTTTGTTGTGACATCAAAAACACCCATGCAATCTGTAACTAACTCATTTACGCTTGGAAAAGAGGCTGACATTACTACTATGAATGGCAGAAAGCTAAAGGTAATATATTTCAGGAATGGGTGCATCTCTTTATTCATCCTTATACTTCACTTTCTGTGTATGAGTGAAACTTGTTTGTACCATTTCCATTAGCACATATTTCTATCATTTCAACAAACAAAAATGTTTCTTCTAAAACTCCTATTAAAATGCTGTGGTCTCCAGTTTAAATTAGCAGATGTGGTTATGAAACATCAGTATCATTTATTTCCTATTTATGTAGTCCTCTACTTACTCTAATTGAATTCCAAAATCTAAAATTTTTTATATTGTTTTAATAATTTTTAAATCTGCTTCAACAGTGTACTGTGAACATGGTAAATGGGAAGCTTGTGTGCAAATCAGACAAATTCTCTCATGAGCAAGAAATTAAAGGAAATGAAATGGTAGAGGTAAGTGTTAGAAAATAATGGCACATTAAGCAAAATGCCGAAGGAAAAAATGTTCTATGTTGACTAGCTCTTAGTGTAGGCTCAATACCTTAAACAAATCCTGGCCCCAAAATTACTGCATTACTTGCAGAATTCCTTACAGGTGCTTAAATCTGCAGATACAGAATTTTCAAATTTCAATCTAACCACAGTTAGTGGAAAATACTATTTGTATCCTTTATTATTCCTGTTTTTTATTAAAACCAACTCCCTTAGATGATTCTCTTTTAAACATTGTTCATACATTTAATGCATCCTGCTCAACAAATCTTTTTATTCATTACTACCCTGGAGCCAATTCTAGGCACTGAAGTGTGAAGGGCTTTAGCTGCCGAGCATGTTGCAGAAAGACTCCTTATAAATTCCTCTAGATTACTATAGCAGTGTTTCCACCCTTAGCATTATCCATAACATTACCTCTGAAAAGACAGTAAAGGCTGAGTCAAACCTGAAAATTTACAAAACACTCATTCCACCTACAATTCTTCAAAGTTCTTTAGTTACTTTGAAATTGTTTGGTACTGACAAAGAGCTTTTCTCTATAGAGTTAAGCTCATCAGGCTTC
This sequence comes from Haliaeetus leucocephalus, assembly GCF_000737465.1. NCBI lineage: Eukaryota > Metazoa > Chordata > Aves > Accipitriformes > Accipitridae > Haliaeetus > Haliaeetus leucocephalus. The sequence goes on along the minus strand of NW_010972953.1, from coordinate 3,533,268 downwards.
TAAGAAGTGCCCACTAGGGTAAAGACTACTACAAGAATGACAGCTAACCATATTAGAGTTATATGTTTTGGACATACAATTTCCTAAGATCTTTTTTAATATCTCAAACTACTTTTCTAACATTAAGTAAGCAAAACACCAGGCAAAAGAACCCATTACTATTTGGGACAGTGGATTTCTATTACAGGAAGCAGATCTTTCTGGTAGTATCTATAACACCTCTTAAAACAGAGTGATAAAATGTAGTTGATGGTGGCATTTATATTTAGACTTTCCATCTTCAGAACTGGTTCTGTAAAAAAATTTTCTTTGATATGAATGTTATAGACATATTTATAGGCAGGTACTGTAAATGTATTTTCTTGTGGAATAAGATGGATTTATACATGAATTACAGAAACTTCTAGCCACTAAGCTATAAATAGATTTCCTAAAGCCTAAATGAAAAACAAGTTACGTGTATTTGTCTTCTACAGACTATGACTTCTGGTGGAGTAACACTTGTCAGAAGAAGCAAGAGAATTTAAAGACAGATCACCTTTTTTGTGACATCTTTACATACCTAAAATAAAGTGCAGTTTCCACAAGGCGTGATCTTTGTTATCTGAAAAAATAGTACAGAAAATAATTATGATCTCTATTCTCCTTTCACATACGCATCACTTCCCATTCTCATAAGACTGTGTTTTCCCTGAGTACACTTACAGATCCCTTCTATACTCAAAGTGACAGAAGTCTGCCTCCCAGACAACCAAACCTGGACATTAACTGGAACATTATGATTTATCATAATAATCCTTGGGAGCGGACAAAAGCTGAATAAATGCTTCTTGATTTCCTACATACTCAGTGAATATATTCAGCTTTAGTTCCTTTGTCTAATAAAGTTTAGTCTTCTACTAAAACCCTTTCTCTGTAACCTAGCCAAGCAAAGAACAATTAGACATTTGTTTAGCTTATCTGCACGATGTGTCTGTAACAGGAATAGAAACAGTAATATTTTAAAAGCTATGAAGTATTTAGCAGTCATAAACAATTACAGAGTAATAACAGAAATGACTGCTCTTAAGTACACGAGAGTACAATTAAACAAAAATGAGGCACTACAAGAGCAAAGGGAATTAAACATTCTTCCAATTTGCAACGTACTCCCAATATCTGCTTGTCACAGTTCAAGTTTGTGAAGCTCAAGTAAACTAGACCGTTTATGTTCAGGTTATGTGGCTCTACTGAAGTATAAAATGCACAGGACCCATGCCTATAACCATTTCTGTGCTCACTGCTGATTAGATCCTACTATTACATTAGCAGTCCTATTTCATACTTTTAAATTTAAGTCACAGCAGATTTGTTAGAATTGGTCTTGGGTGTAAGACCTCCATGAAAAAAGCTGCTGGAATGATTATGCCATTTAAAACCCTCATGAGGGTGTTTTATTACAATTAAGAGTGCTGAGTGTACATCTTCCTGTGCTAGGAGAAGAGCAGTTTGTGAGAGGGGACTTGCAATATGATATAAGCAACCTGGGAAGCGTATTCTTTTTCTGGGATAAGGCTGTCCTCATGGGGAGTTTTACTGGTGTAACCATGCAAGCATCATTGTGTTCATTTTGCTTCCCAGGCAGTTCTAATGCTAAGTACACTTTTGCAGACTAAATTAAATTCCTTGTGAGTTACACATAAGTAAGATCAACAGAACAGAAATCAAGACACTGGTAAAACTCAGGGAGAAGGCTGCTTTAACGCATTGGTACTGCAAAAAGCCATATAAGAGCTTGAAACACTTCTGTTTGGAAGTTGCTGGGTAACTGCTGCTAACTACACAATGAAACAGTACAAAACAGAGCGTAGTTCTCCAACAGTAAATTAGCAGAACGCTGCAAGTCTTCAATGACCAAATGCTGTATCATTAAGTTGTAGGATACAAAATATCAAGACACTTCAGCTTTACTTCTAAACTAAGGCAGAGATCATTCACTACTCTGAACACTACACTTCTAAAGCCTGTTACAAAACAATTATTTGCTTTGATATATATGACATAAAAAATGAATGATGTTAAAGTAAAATGTGTATATATTTGTTTGCTTTTAAAAGAAACATGAAGGTCTTATTTTGGTTCAATAACTACTTGAATATTCCCGGCTCATTTGACATAATCTGCCTTGCAAACTTGCTTCTTCCCTATTCAACCCCTTATCAAAGTTTAACCTCAACACATAGCAACTGATATACAAAGGCAGTTTAAGTTATAGACTGTAGACACTACATACTAAAACCAAACTAATAGAGAACTTAAACTGATGCTAAACCATTTTAATTTGAAAGCACTAAAAATTCTTAAAAGAATACTTCACCTTCCTTACTTCACAATTGCAGCGATTTAGTATTTCCAACAACTGTGCCAATCTTTGCAATCCAATATTCTTCTGCCACAGGACATCTCAGATTTAGGGGGAATATTCAGTGCAGTTCCTTACGTGAAGCAGTCAAAACCTAAAGGATTTTGATCAGATTGCAAACCTTGCCCCATTGCTCAAAGCAATTGATCATTCTGGATGACAAACCTTTATAGGTTTGGATAACAGTACTGGATCCACTCTTCCACAAAACCAAATGAATTTTTCTGCGAAGGACTTCATGAGAGTATTTATAAACTTATTTGGATCTTGTTCAAAACTGTTCATTCCCAATTTGAAAAGCCCTGAAAGGGTAATTCTGGCAGCAAGTATTTTTATCCATCACCAACTCCACTCTTTGGTGATTCCATTGTTTTTCAGAAAGTCTACAGAAGGAATTTTAACTGCTTTGTGTCACGCACTCCCACCATAATTTCAGTCTCTCATGTGCTTTCTTGGCTTGATTTTCATGTTCTTTTGATGACTTGTGTAAGCAGATCTGTGTATATATTGCACAAGGTAACAAACTCAACCTGCTGCTAGCACACTTAGTACAGAATAATGTTAACTGTAAATATTAAATGCAGAAAACATTGTCAGAGACCCCTCTCTCTTTTCTGCAGAGTCCTGAACAGACCACTGAGCGCACAACCACTATAATTTTCTTCTTTTCAGAAGAGCGGCATATATAGTTGACGTAGAGCTCCTGTGTCAGTGATCAAACTTCATCTGTCATTCAAAACCTGTAGAAATGTCAGGCAATTCTGAGCGTGAGATTGCCAGGATATGAACAGCAGTGTCCACCCACCAAAGTTTTCATTCATATTCAGCCATTTAAAAAGTGAAAATATGCTACTGACAGACATCAGGACTGCATCGACTCTTTAAGTCTTTCTCTCCCATCAGCAGTTCGCTGAAAATTCCTCACACCAGCAGAGGCAGACATGCTGCTTTATTGAACCCTTCATCAAATCACCCGTAACTGTTCACTCACAGATCTGCCATTTATCTGCCTCTATACCTGTCGGTGAGTCACACATTAAGGTGTTAAGAAATAACCTCTCTACCCGCCTACTTCCTTGTTCTCATCACACAAACGGCTTTAGTAAAAACAGCGCTGCTCTACAACTGTCCGATGAAAACCCACGGGACACAACAACGCTGTCAGTAACGGGGCCACGGAACAGCCATCCCTCGAGCCATGGGAAAGGGCACCGGGCAGCGAGCCCTACAGCCCGACACTCCAAACCGCCGCCGCGCCAGTTTGTTGCGCCGGCCGACTGCACAGGAGCGAGCCACGGCGTCGAGAGGTGACGGCGTGAGGCAGGAGGCACCCTCTCTCCTCACAGCGGCCGCCCAGCCTCCATCTTGCCCGCGCGAGGAGCGCGGCTCGCGCGCTTCTCCCTCTTTCGGCGGGAAACGCGAGCGACGGCGGCGCCGGAGGAAAGCGCATGCGCGGACGGCGCCGGAAGGCGGGGAATTTCCCGCTCGGGTTGCGAGCGACGGCAGGCGGGCGCGCTCTGCGCAGGCGCGCACTCTCGGCGAGGGGAGAGGCGCATGCGCAGTGACGGCAAGACCGGTTTCGGCGCCGGCGGTCTTCCCCCCTACCCCCCCGTGTTTTCCTCTTCGCGCGGCGCTCTCGCCGGAAGTCCCGCGGGAAGTCTCGCGAGAGGCGGCGGGCGGGCGGCGGTGGCGCTGCGTGCAGCTCCGGAGGGTCGCCTCAGCCGCTCGGCTCCCCGCAGCGCCTGGGCCCTGCCGCTCGTTCGCTCCCT
>NW_010972953.1:3481745-3529087 GCF_000737465.1 Haliaeetus leucocephalus | reverse complement strand
CCCCCCGCCCCCGCAGCCGCCACCGCCGCCATGTCCCGCTACCTGCGTCCCCCTAACACCTCGCTCTTCGTGCGGAACGTGGCCGACGACACCCGGTGAGTGGGGGCGGGCGCCAGCGGGGCGCGGGGGCTGCGCAGGCTTTGGCGGGCTCGCTAGGCCGCGCGGGCGGCTGCCGCCGGAGGGGCGCCGGGGCCCTCCCGCAGCCGGGGAGGGCGAGAGGCCGGCCCGCTGCCTTCTTCTGCTTTACCTTTCTCCCTGCCTTGCCTTCCGCGCCCTTCTCCATTTTCCTCTGCCTCCTCGCCATGCTGCTCTATTTCCCTCCTCTCCACGAGGATCGGTTTCAAAACAACGTCCAGAAAAGAACAAAGCTGGGCCGGAAGAAAGTGAAACTCTCGTACCCGCGTTTGAGCTTGTCCAGCGGGAGAGCGAGGCGGGATTTGCCTGCCCGTTTCAGGGATAGCCGCCTGTGCCCCTTAGCGATGCTCGGCAGCCGCTGGAGTTTTGAATGCTCTTCTGAAATACAGCGATTGTTGCTAGAAGGGAGAGAACTGCGCGTTTGCTGTGGGTGTCCGCAAAATTCGTGGCGTAGTTGGTTCCGTTAGTATGGTAATTGCTGCCAGTTCAGGTGGAATGTTATTGCATTAATTGTTATGTACCGTGTCCTCTTACGACACTCGGTATGGGGGGGAACCATGCTTTTTCTCTGTAATAATTGTATTGCAGCAAAAATCCATGAGGTCTAAATATGTGCAGCCACTTAGTGAAGTAACTTTTCATAGGGAATTAAAAAGTGTGTATTGCACAGGTTTTTGTTTATTGCTTAGATGTTTTTAGTAAGCTGTTAGATTTCTCCATTTCTGTTTTGCAGTTTATCGTGTTCCTTTTGTGTTTGTTATCAGCTGTGAAACATTTGTAGGGCGTATTAGTATAGAATGCATATGTGAGTTGGGGCATTCTTATGCTGTTAATTATTGTATAATTTGTATGGAAGTCCTTGTAAGGTCTAGCTGTATAAAAGGCAAGCACAAGTTTTCAAACTTGCTAACTGGCTGCCTGGACAGCTTGCACCCAAGTTGTGCAACAAATAACAGTAGTGCGGGCACGATGGAATGGAATGAATTAAGAATTTGATCAAATGCGTAAATAGCTTCAAATTAAACATTTTAAATTTTTTTTGCGTAAACTTTCTTTCCAGTAGTTTATTTTACTATAAGAACAGTCAAAGAGGACTATTATTTCCAAACTTTTTTTGAAATAATGTGGGTCCTATTGAGGCTTTCACCATAAGCTTGTGATTAGGTGGGTGGTACCTTCTTCTTAGAGATGGTTTCATTGTGAGATCTTGATGTTGGTTGTCATAGTCCTCTTCTGCCATCATTGACTATATGCACTGTAGATTCTTTCCCAGCTGATGAGAAAGAGAAATGAATAGTAGTAACTCTTTCATACCGCATAAATAGGTTATTACATCAATCGTTCTCATACAGGTTATTGTCCTCAAATGACACAAAAATACATGTAAAGAAGCTGATGTGATTAAGAAACATCTCTGTTGAGGAGATGGTAATTGTTCCGAGTATAGTTACAGATCCGTTGAACAGTTTTGTGCTCAGCTCTCTAAAGCCAACTCTTTGGGAAAGCTATCCTAAGGGCATGAGTGGTTGCTCACTCAAATTTTGCTCTGTTTGATGTGGTTGTAAGTATTGATTATTCTATGGAAATGAGTCTGTGTGACTGGTTTATTCTCGTACTGTTTATTTGGATCTTACAGTTGATGTTTGCATGTTGCAAAATCGTTGTCAAGAGTTGTGTGAGGTACTTGAATAACAATAATTCTTAGATCCTTCTTTTCGCTTTTTGCCAACCTTTGCTAGTACATCCTGCATTGAATTGACTAATATGTGTCACTTCTGAGTTTACACTTCTATTGTAGGGTTATGCTGAACACTGGTTTCAAAACGCCAGGGTATATCTTAAGCATCCCTAGTCTTGAGTGTTTCAGAAAAGCCTAGTGTGTTGCTCAACAATGAACTGCTCAAACACTGTTTTCCCCAAAAATGTTTTGCTACATTCATCCTCTACCAACTGCTTCCAAAAAGATGGGTACTCATATTGATTGTAGATTTTTAAAAAAAAATAATTATTATTTTTTAATTTGGTGGATGTTTTGTAACACCATAAATAGTGAAAAAACATATAAGATATTTGTGATGTTCTAGGTCTGAAGACTTGCGCCGTGAATTTGGTCGTTATGGGCCTATAGTTGATGTATACGTTCCACTTGACTTCTACACTCGTCGTCCCAGAGGATTTGCTTATGTTCAATATCCTTTCTTCAGATGGCTGATTAGTGAGGGGTGTTGAAGTTTGAAATTCAAGTTTGTGTAAGAGGTAACAAATCTAAATGAAAAAGCAGTTTACTTTTGTGTTGTACCTAATAAGTGTCTTACTTATGTTGTGGTGTTTCATTATTTTTGAAGATTAACTTCTCTCAATTGTTCTTTGCCTTTTTGCAAAACTTAAATCAAGTCCAGTAATATAAAAGCTTGCTTATGTCACTGAAATTAATACTATATGATTTAAATGAAAATTTTTCACTGACTCAAAATTGTCTAGCACGTTTTTATTGTCACTGGTATGTAAGTAAACTTGTGCTTAGCAAACTGTGGCTGGTATTCATTGTTAATTTAACAAATGGAAACTAGAATCACTTGATCAAAATCGGATTGTATAAAAAATGAGGTGAACTTCTTTCTTTAATATTGTCCCCTAATTTACTGTCCTCTGTTGTTGCCTCAGAATGTAAAGCTGTACAGTAATGGCGACCCCAAAGAGAAAGCATGAAAGAACCTTTAGAGTAGAGTTCAACAATTAAGGCAAGTAGACAAGCCAAAGACCTCTTAAGGATCAGGCTTGAAGAGAAGGGAGAGTTTGGGAAAAGAAAAAATAAAGAAAAGCTGGAAGAAGGACAAGCCATAATGGGAGACAAAGCTTCGCTTTATCTACAAAAGGGGGAAAAGGTTGTTTTTCAAAGTAAAAGATAAAGCCATCTGTCATTTTTGGCCAAGCATCTCATGACAAGTCCTTCTGACAAGCACTTAAAGAGTTAAAGGTCAAGATGAAGTTGAATGGTGGCCAAGATTAAAGGAGTCATACCTGATGTATCCTACAGAATAACAGTTTTTCTTCTGTTTGTCATGTAAGCAGTAATTTGATGAATGATTCTGGTTTAGTCCATTGACAAAACCTGTAATATTTCTCTTGTGAGTGCTACTGTAACTGTGGTCTTGAATGAAAGTGCATTCGTTCTTGGTTTATCAAGGTATATATACCTACAACATGATAGTTTATTTTCTGCATAGATGATGCTCATGATGAACTGAGTTGCTACAAGGAGAAAAGCAATTCGTTCCTTCAGGTCAGATAGCTGGAAGAAGGTGTGTGAATTACAGCAGTGGTCAATCTCACAGATTAAAATTTAGTAATGTCTGTGTTACTGAACATCTGACCTGACTAATAGTGTAGGGGGTTTAGTGTATGCTTTTATCTCAGACTGTTGAAGGTCTGTGTACATGTCTGTGGCATTACATAATGTAAACTTTAAATCAGTTGGTGAAAAAAAGGAAAGCTTTATCCAATTCTAAAATTAATAGACATACGTTAATTTTTACTGTTGGTATGCCTAACATAACTTAAGAACTAGGGTTTAATTTTAGTAAAGTCAATGTAGCGGAGAGAACTGAATGACCATTAACAAATGTATTTTGAAAAGGATACCAGGTTTTTTTCCTTGCGTAAGTACAAGTGGGAGAAGAAAAAAGTTAGAGTATCACATAGCAACTGCTTGCTGATGGATAAGTTCATGTTCATATTATGAGATTTTAATTTTATTGCAGGAGTTCTCAGGTAGCTGGTGGTTAATTAAAAAAAAAATTACTAGCATGTACTGTAATGTGACCGAAAGAACTTTTAAAAAAAACAACACCAAAACACCAACACCCCCCCCCGTAAAATTAGAAAATAACTGATGTTTTATTTTATTTTAAATACCAAATCTGTAAACTACTCAAATTCCCAAGTACCTTAACACTCACCACATTTGAAGATGTCCGTGATGCAGAAGATGCTCTCCATAATTTGGATCGAAAGTGGATTTGTGGTCGGCAAATAGAAATCCAGTTTGCACAGGGGGATCGGAAGAGTAAGTGCCTTGCGTGTATTTCGTCAGACTATGATTTTAGCCTTAATGTTTAGTGCCAGGCAATATTACATGTGTTATTAATTGTTGTGATATGTTCTTACTTGTATATAAATAGTATGTGGATGTTTTGCTTCTTATCCAGTAACTATTAATGACTCATTTTAATTAAAAACAGATAGCTAAGTACGATGGTCACTTGCCACAATCTGATTCTTGCTGCTAGATGAAAATTCTTAAGAGCTTTCTGTGCAGCTCTATGTGTTTCTGCAAAGGAAACTTGACTTGAAAATTCTCCCTGTCAAAATGAGTAGCCCAGTTTTAATGTATTGCAATGTTTATGTTGTGTTAAAGCATATTAGTGATTCTGTGTTGACATTTCCCAGTGCAGTCCAGTTTCCAGGATTGAGGTAATGTCTTAATTTTTATTTGGCTGCAGGATAAAAGTGAATTTCAAGGTATCTCAATTCAAGGTGAAACAGAAGTCTCATTTTCTGAACAGATAATTGTAAAGAGAACTTATGTCTTTTAAATCTTACTCGTATGCATATTCTTAATATATATATAGATACCGATAATATAGATAGATAGATACAGATACTATATAAAAATAAAACATGCTGTTGGTAAACCTAACCCATACTTGTTGATCTAAACCAGGACTATAATACTTGCATGCAGCTTGGGAATAAAAGCACCTTAAAGATCTTTCAGTTAAAGCTACCAAAGAAACAACCTAACTGTCTAGGTTTCCCTCAAATGCACACAATTAACTTCTATTGAAGTCAATGGAAATTAGACACTCTGAAGGGCAAGTTTCTGTCCAGCATATAAACATTGGGATTTCTAATAAGTTTCTGAACAAAAATTAACTGAATCTACCTTTAGTGTTGTAAACAGCAGCACTTAAAAGGTAAAAATTGTAGCTGTTTAGTATGGATAGTGTTCATTACAGCATGATGTGTTTAAAATACTTTGAGCATGCTCTTGGGGTTTGAATGAGAATGGGATTTAATACAAAGGAAAGACAGCTGTGCTGGTGAGAGAAAACACAACAGAAGACTAATAAGTTCATTCATTCTTCTTAATTGTTTTAATAACTAAGCCACAGAGTGAATGTGCATTGTTATACTGGTAGGGGGGTACTTTTAGAATCAAACTTCTCTTTGTGTGGCATCCATTGATGCTTCTGTATAAGCTGTCTTTTAATCATTAAAGACGACTCAGGATCAGGTGTAATGCGTGGTGCTGTGTAATCAAGAAAATGGGTGTTTAATTCCCTGTTAGCTTTCACTCTTTGGGTAAATCCAGGAATGTTAGAATGTTTCAGTCATGGGTTTGGCCTGTCACACCAGTTTCCAGGTGGCCTGCAATCACCTTAGCCAGTTTTGTGTTCTGGTTTTATGGAACATTAGTATTTTCTTACTGTTTTCTGGTTTGGTTGGTTTTTTGTTATGTTTTGGGTTGTTTTTTTTTTCCTAGATTTGTAATGCCTATAAGGCTGCATTAATTTTTGTCCAGTGGTTAAAGCAGCAAAAAGCAAATGGCATACAGCAGTCTCTCATCTGTCCTTTTCATAAACATCTCTGCTAGAATCAGGAATTTGGCTTTCTGCTAAATACCAAATATATGGATTAGTAGTGTCACTAAAGGGAAGGCAGAGCATCTTTTTTAACTTAACATGTTAAATACTGCTATTTTTTACAGCACCAAATCAAATGAAAGCCAAGGAAGGGAGAAACCTATACAGTTCTTCTCGTTACGATGACTATGACAGATATAGGCGATCTAGAAGTCGGAGTTACGAAAGGAGACGGTCTAGAAGTCGTTCTTTTGATTACAGCTATAGAAGATCGTATAGTCCCAGAAAGTAAGTGTAGTGTGTATTTGGCTTCAACTGCACGGCAGTCTGTTGGAGGAGAAATACCACATTGACTATTTAATTGTTAAAATTTTGAATAATCTTTTTCTATTGTGGGAGTAACTTGTGGGAGTTACCTTGCATGCTACATCAAATCAGAAATATTGAATGAAATGATTCTGTGCTTCTTTGAAGAATAATTACAAGCAAATGCACAGCTTGAAAAATAATTTATTAAGCATTTGTATACATACATGAGTATTTGTCACCGTTTACTTTTTCTGATGTACCTTTCTAGCAGTAGACCTACTGGAAGACCTCGTCGTAGCAGAAGCCATTCGGACAATGATAGGTAAAACACTTTTTACACCCTTTAAATTGAAAACTAGATCACTGTATTCCTTTAACTATAGGTTTAAAAAAAGTTTCTCCTGCAAAAAACGGTAAACAATTTTTAATGTACTAGATGTCTAAGAATAGTGTTTTTACATTCAAATCTCCTCTCTCCCCTTTATTCTGATAGGTTCAAACACCGCAATCGATCTTTTTCAAGATCTAAGTCCAATTCAAGATCACGATCCAAGTCACAGCCCAAGAAAGAAATGAAGGCTAAATCACGGTCTAGGTCTGCATCTCACACCAAATCTAGAGGCACCTCTAAAACAGATTCTAAAACACACTATAAGTCCAGCTCAAGATATGAAAAGGAGTCGAGAAAAAAAGAACCCGCTAGATCCAAATCACAGTCAAGATCACATTCTAGATCTAGGTCAAAATCCAGATCAAGGTCATGGACTAGTCCCAAGTCCAGTGGCCACTAACAGTGTATCCATGTTGTTTTTAGGCATGTAAGATTCATTTACACACAGTTCAGTTTACTTAAATTATCAGGAATATGATGTTGCAACAGTGCTAAAAAATATTTTCTTTGTCAGTTTTCCCTGTAGCCGACAATGGTTAAAATTAAAACAGTGTTGAGAAGCCACTGAGAGAGAGCGAGAGAGAGAGAGAGTGTCCATTTGGTTAAATGTCATGGGCAGCTACTGATTTGGTTGTGGTGTCTCTATGTATATTTTTGTAAAGAGTTGCATTTTTAATGCTTAGATATTGGTGATGACTTGATTGATCGTAACTTGCAACATTGTCCTATTAAAAATGTCATACCCGTAGAGAAATTGGTACCAGTTTGTGCTGAACAGTTAAACCAACTGTTTAACTTGTTCTTTAATGCTAAACTTTGTGATATAAACAGAGAACTGGACAGCTGTAGTGCAACACTGACTGCTGTGAAATGCAGACTGGCAATTTTATGTTTCCATTGTTCAAAGGCAGGCTTCTGTGTTCTCCATGCCCACTGACACAAGTAGGTTGGTAACTGGAGCTCTATGGAGAGATATATTTGAGATTTCTCTTTAACCCTGCCATCTGGAGAGATGGTACTAACATTGCATGTACTACATGGGGAGAGAGTTGGTCTTGGAAGCTCATTCAGAGATTGTGCAGTGTCGTGACTTGTCAGGATAGAGGCTTCACTGCTTTTGACCTGGCTGCTAGTACTAAATGTGTGAGGGGGGGGGGGGGACCCCCCTTGAAATGGAAAATTAAATTCAGATTTCAACAAATGGCAGAGCAACTAAATATTAGGTTGTGTGTATATTTTATGCAGTTTTTGTATCTATTCTAAATTTTAGTGAGCAGTTAACCATAAAATTGCTTAGTTTTCCTGCTGTTAGATACAAGTAGATTGTTTCAAGTTGTGTGTGTACAGTATATAAGAACTAAACTTTTATGCCAATGACTCCTGTGGTTAGTTGGTGTATTCATAGGTATAAAACTGTAGCCATCTCTCTTCCTGAATAACAAAGGCTTGCTTTTACACATCAAAAAAGTATTTGGTCAAGCAAGTCTGAATCACTTCTTCCTCAGAATGGATAGTGGTTTGGTTACAAGATTTCATTTTACTTAAGAACAAATGTTTGAAGTTGGGTATGAACAAGAGCTGCATCTCTAGCTATTTAGTTTATCACTAATACAGTATATTTAGTAAATTGAATGTGAAAAATAACAAAACCAGTGTGTAATCTTACCAGTATTTCTCTAGAAGGCAAGATACTTTGTTATGAAAATGGCTTTTGGCATTGTTTTTTCCATTTACCTTCAAAAGCCAGCATCAAACACCTAGTGTTCCTTGTTGTCATGTAGTAGCATATAAAGACATTGATTTCAAAAAGTTCCTTTTTAGAGAAATGTTTTAGGTTTTGGTTTTAGTGTTTTCAGCAGGGCCTTTAAAGAAATGCAGATGGCTTTTAAATATTGGCAGTGGAACGTGCTTAGGGGGTTGATCCTAGAATCTTTGTACATTTGATAGTATTTCTAACTTTTTCTTTACTGTTTGCAGTTAATGTTCATGTTCTGCTATGCAATCATTTATATGCACGTTCCTTTAATTTTGTAGACTTTCCTGGATGTATAGTTTAAAAACAGCAAAAAGTCTATTTAAAACTGTAGCAGTAGCGTGCAGCTCTAGCAGAGGAAAGTTGTGGGATTAAACTTTGTATTTCCTTTCTTATAGAGGCTTCTAAAAAGGTATTTTTATATGTTCTTTTTAACAAATATTGTGTACTACCTTTAAAACATCAATGTTTTGATCAAAATAACTAAAGACCCAGCTTATTTTCTGCTTGCTGTAAATTTAGCAAACATGCTGTAATAAAAAAATGAAGGAAATACTGATCCACTGGAATTATTGTAGCTTTAGAATTTGACTCCAGAGCATGGTTAGGAGTTAGAGCTATGCATCCCTTATGGAGTAAAATCCTTACTATGGTATTTCAGTAAAGTCAGGAATTTATCGTTTAATGTCTGAATAAATATCATTTCACATTTTTAAAGGGGTACTAGACAAAATGAGAATGATAAGCATATGTTTTAGTCTAATATATTGAAATTTCTTTTCCATTAACTTTCATTATTGCTGGATGGACTGCCCTATGGTTATAATTCAGATATTATTAGTCAGGTAATGAACTACTTAAAATCAACAATTGAAGATTCATATAGAACCAAATTTCTAGTATCACCTTATCGATTTATATTTGCCATATCAAAAATTGCGCCAGCAGTGGTTCTCTGGAAGGTGGTAAAACTTTGCTGATGACGATTAGAAATCAAGCTGCCTCCTGGCACTTTTGGTATATACGACTGGTTCTTCTTATGCCACTGAAGGAAAACAACTCTGAAAAGCACTTAATTGCTTTGATAAACCCACCCTTAAACTTTGTTAGATGAGCTGTGATTATCTTGTAGCTTTCTGCTTGTAACAGCAGAAAACCCCACCCTTTTCAGCTTGCTTAAATGAGTATAGTCTTCATGACTATAGGAAGGATAGGAAGTAGGACTAAAATCCTACTTAAAAGTGGTCCACCTGACTATGGCATGGGAAAGTGTGGTTATGTTTTTGTCAGCAACCTGTAAGGAAAGGAATTGCTGTAATTAATGTTCACGTTAGTCCAGCCAGAATTACAGCTGGATCAGTGGGGAGGAGGGAGGAGAACATCTTTGTGTCCAGGCTGAGGTTCTAATTTGAGACTGCAGAGTAACAGTAACTGTACCTTAACGATATTGTCAGCATGTCCTTATATTGTGTGCCTCAACATTGATGTATAGCACAGTTTAAATTTTTTTTTTGTTTTGAAAATCCAATTCATTGCAAGTATAATGTAGTATCTGACAGTTCTGATGGTTCTTTCTTTCTCTCCCAGAGGTAGGACTAAACTTTGACTTGACTTGTGTATATGAACAAGCCAGAAAAGCCGAACACAAACCCACGATGTTTCAAGAGTGCATGAATAAAGATGTTGTCCTAGTTCTTGCTCCCATGGAAAAATTGTGAAGAAGCTGTTCTGTGGGCCTTTCAGTTGGGGACGAGTTAGCAGGATGTGGCCAAAAGGGCAGGGAATGTTTATGCATTCATGCAAGTCAAGCCACAGCCCATCTAGATAACATCTCCCTTCCTTGATGCAGGTGTCCTACTCCTGCTCTAAAAAAAGCAGTAGCCTGTCTTGTGCAAGCTACCTGCAGGTTATGCACAGCTGGAATGCAAGAACATATGCAGGCTACAAAAGATTATGTATAGGCATCTTTCTTTTGGAGTCTCAAGAACGGTGGGAATTATGTTTTTCTGTGGTAAACTAGATTTTGTCATTCCTGCAAAATTTGTAGAATTGAAGTAGTATGTAAAAATTCTGCTGAAAGTAATGGCTGTGCTCCAAAATATCTGCAGCGTATTGATTTATCTCAGCAGTAATAGAAGGCTCTATTGGAACTTCTTTTTCACCAAAAGTCCATGCACCCAACTGATAATTAAAAATCTTAAATTTAGTTGTTAAGTAGCTGGGTGTTTAAATTAGGGACTATGATAGACTGGTCTCTGAAAGCTAAATGTTATCCTTTCTATGTCTTTTAAAGATGTTTAAATGTACAGTATAATGGCTTTATTCAAAGTGGAAATTTTCAATTTAAATGTTATTTTGAGCTCTCTTCTTGGAAAGAGCTTTCTTTTTTTTTCTTACTGTTTAGTCTGGGGTAACAGCTTGAAATATGTTCAGAGAAGGGTAATTGGATTGATATACATTGCAGCACTGCTACTTGATTTTTTGGCAGGGATGTTGCAGATTAACATTTTGAAGTACAAAGGGATAAATTTACACATTTTTAGGACATAATCACCCATTAATAATTGCTGGTTTTCTCCATTTATCTTGTAACTTGCTTAAAAAGTCTGTAGTCCATTGCTATAATATTTGTCTAAAGATGCTCTTACTGATGAGACTATTATAGGAAGGGAAGACTATGTACCCTGTAGTGTGTTTGATCAAAAGATGCTAATGTTTTATTCATACACATCCTTTCTTCTTGAGTTTTGTGTTCCATCTGTGCAAATAACCCTGTGAATTGGGAATAAAATGTACAAGTTTTGACTATAACTTGAGAGCACCTTCTGACTTAATTAATACAGCTGTAGTCTGTTGGAGATTTGATCACTGAGCACTGAATACCTGAGTAAGTTCCCTGTAGCCCAGAGCACTGAGCCAGCGACCCATCGTCAGAGGTAGCAGAGCCTGATCACGACTGTACCCGTCTAAGCTTAAGCTGCATCTACTCAGGCTAGTGTGTCTCACTTTCCTGGGCAGAGCCCACCAGCCCCTTAGCAGGTGCTGTTTTGTTTTTTGAGTAACATTAGTGTTTAATTTTCCAGCCTTGTGTTCACAGATCACAGGCAAGGCACAAATGAGAGGGTGGTAGTTCAAGAAACCTCTTTTCGTTGTGAAGCAATTTCCAGCTTGTTCTAACACTCGGCCTGCAGAGGCATACAGAACCTGTGCCTGGGGCTCCCAGGTTACCGATTCTACCAGGTAAAGATAACTGTGAAGAGTTTCTTGCCAGTTAAGGATAGGAAAGGGGGCATTTAAATACATTAATTGGTATTCTGAAGTGTCAGAGCTTTATAAAACTCCTTGAGCTGCCAAAATTATGTAATCCCACTTTTTCCATTACCATCTTAAAATACATAGATGCTTCTAGGGGGTGAAAAGTTTATTTTATTTAAATTTTTGTTGTTGCCAATTTGTACATATACTATTAGTAATTGACAATTTGAAGTCGAGTATACACAATTGTAACTGGGATAACAGCTCATACACTGGTGAAGGTCCAGGTCACAAAGATACAAGTTTAAAGACTGCCAATTCCATCTTATTTGGAGCAATAGATTTGTAAACATTCAACCAGCTGCCAATGCATTTTGAATGTACAGAAAGACATCTCAAAGAACATTTCACAATCTGCAAAACTCCCTTTCAAGTTAAAGCACTTTTTTAGTAATTACTGTATTTTGAAATAACCTTGGAGTCTGTTACCACAGTTCAGTTGTTTCTATTACAGGATCAACTGAATTGTGATAGCATTGAAAGCTGTGTGCTGGCAACTGCCCCTGTCCCAGTTCTGAAGTTGACATATTCTAGCAAATACTGGGCCAAAGTTATGTTGTAGCATTGATGCATTTTAGAAACAGAAAACTCTTACTTCAGTTTTATCAAACACCCAAACTCAGGCATTTGCATTTCTTGTGAAACACCCAATTTGATTTTGAACACCTTAGTGTTTTTTTCATCATTTAATACATACCTCTCCTATACATTCAGAACATGAGTATCTCAAACTTGAGCAGCTTTTTTTTTATTTTTTTTTGTTTTATTAAAAATTCTAAATAAGCTTCTTTTGCACTGAGTTTACTTTAAAAATGAGCTCACAACCAAGTAAAACGTGCATA
The DNA here is from genome assembly GCF_000737465.1 of Haliaeetus leucocephalus. Classification (NCBI taxonomy): domain Eukaryota; kingdom Metazoa; phylum Chordata; class Aves; order Accipitriformes; family Accipitridae; genus Haliaeetus; species Haliaeetus leucocephalus. The sequence continues at coordinate 3,516,697 of NW_010972953.1, read as the reverse complement.
TTCACTGTATGTTAAGTGCAAGGGCACAGCCACAAATGTCTTTCATTTTTTTTAAACAAAATATCTTTTTTTATATCATGCCATGTACTCAACATGGTCATCTTACATTCAGCAGTTTTGTACTAAAAATACTTCTGTGCAGGAAAGCCCAGCATAAATTTACATATGCTACAAAGTTTTACATTTTATTTACATGGCTCTGTCTTCCCTATGAAAACATTTTAATACCTGCCACAAGCTACTGTAACTTAAAACAATATTACAGGGTAACCAATTTAAGACCAGTCTAACTAACTATTCCACCTGTTTCACAATTTTAAAAATGGGTATAAAAATGTATTTTAGAACTCAACAGTGCAATCAGAATACAAAGGATTTTTTACAGGTTTTTTGGCAGTCATCTGGCAATACAATGTCATTAGTTGGCACAGTCTGACTTGAAGTATTACTAGAGCTGGAGAGGCAATTACAGATTTGCTTGATGTGTTCTTCCATCTTTTCAAGAACATGCACCAGTATGTTTCCTAGATCTCAATTTTAGTCACAGGCTTGAAATGCTTGTCCTCCAATTCAAGAGTGCCAAACAAAGCTCACAGGTATGAACAAGAATAATCTGTGATTTACCTAGTGCCTAGGTGGAGGTCTGCTCTGCAGAGTTTTTATTTACCTAGCAAATTTTACGCAAGTTTGCAAAGCAGCAAAGTACCTGACTAAAGCTTTCAGTGCATCTTTTTCCAGTTAATGCTGCATTAAGTTAGGTAGAAGCTGGTTTTCTGATACCATACCAAAGAGTAGTCACAATTCCAATTTTGGGAGACAGTCCCATTTACACTTACAATAAATGGTGACTGTTCAGGATTTGATTAGATTGGATATAGAGAAAATACCTATTTCACAGTGAAGTGAACACAGCCCACAAGTTTTGAGGTAAAACATTAGGGGACTGTAAACTTCCACCCCCTTCTCTTCCAAGTGACTAACTACATGCAGCAAGAACATCTATTTCTGTATGCCTGTGCATCTGGAGTTAGGAATAAAAATTCTCAAATTCGAAACCCTGTAAATTTAAATAACTTTAAAAATATGAAGAGTTACATCTCAAGCCTGGACTTTAAGTAATGTTTTAAGCTGAAATGTCATTATTTCTTTATCAGAAGGTTTAAAAGAAACAGGTACCCAGTGGCTTGGTGGCTTAGGAAGAACACTTGGTGAGGGTGGCTCACTAAATTTTGCTCCAGCATAGTTCTGATTGGTTTGAGGTGTGAAAAACAGATTGCGATTTGATAAAGTAGGACTCCAATTTTGATTATTGGGGAAATGAACATTGTTCTTTCCCCCTTTTTGCATGGCCTGCCATGCACCAGATGATGAGTTGCATCCATGTCCTCTTTCTTTCTTCATATAGGTCTTCATCTGTGAATTCTGGTCTTTATTCTTCTGCCTGTTATTAAGTTGTTGATGGTTCTTGGTGGTATTTCTAGACTGGGGAACTGGAATGTTGAATCTTTCTCCACCACCCATCTTCAACTTAAACGTCACCTGTAAAAACGGGAAAAAGGCAGTAGAGTTTGCATTACAGCTTTTTTTAAAAAAAAAACAAACAAAAAAACCCCACAAATATTTTAGAGAGTTTTTAGATTCTAAGCAAGGGGACTGAAATCAATCTAACCAAAACTTGTATCAATTGAAAGTAGTGGGTTTTCTCCTTCACTGGACACCAATAATACCTAAAACTTAGCTGGCACACTCATGAGAACTGAATTATAATACAGCGAATCTTCCAAGCAGGAGATTACCGACTCTACAGTGGCTTAACAGTTCTGCTGCTGATGGCTGAGCAGCACGTCGTATACCAGTCCATCCTTCAGGAACTGTACCCGGGTCCCCTTATCAACAGTCACAGCTTTGTCTACCTAGTTATGAAAACGCTGGTCCACCAGGCAGCCCAACTACTAAATATGCCACTTCTTTTCTCCTCAGCAAAAGGTGTTACTGGAAGAATGTGAAAGGCATGTTGCTCACCAAATACAGTGCCAAATTTAAGATGTTAGTATTTAATCCTGAAGACATTTAAACCAAGCTTGTTACGCCTAACTATCTGGGCAAAGTTTGCACTGATAAAGCCACTCCCCAGTCTTTCTGGTAAGTCCTAGAATTACTCCGATAAACCCCAAATGAACTGAAAACAACCTCAAATGGGAAACAGCCATTTGTAGGAACTTCCAAAGCAGCCAGCCAGATACTATCACACAGTACTTGGCACCTTCATGCTGACTCTCCTACAGTATATTATTCTTCTCCCACCCCCATTTACCTTTCAGTTGTCTTCTCAGATTCCACACTCTCCAACTCCTGCCCCCTTTCTTGCTTCCAAGCCTGAAAGAGTAGGTGCTGCCTTTTGCTGGACTCCTTCCTTTGGCTAGGAATAGAAGTTTTCATGGGCTGATCTGCTGTATTCAGCCAGGTAGCCGAGCCCAACATCGGATTCTCGGCACAGAAGCTCCAAGGGAGAAGTCCCAACTGCATAAATGAGAATGAAGTTCGAATTCAGGTTAAGGAAACAATTGTTTCTTTTCAGATTTGGAAACAAAAAAAGCTGAAATAATTCAGACAATTCATAGTCAGTTGTGTCTCTTATTTGTTAAAGATAACAATACACTCCAACTTAAAAAAAAAAACAACACAAAAAAACCCACAACCAAAAGACACGGTAGTATTCATCTTACATAAACTTCCATTGTTATACTTGATATTTCAAAAAGAATAGCATTTTTATCATGCTCTCTCTATATATAGTCTTAATAAGCATTTTAATAGGCAGGCAAGAACCTCATCTTTTTTTTTAATAGGTAAAAAAAAGTCAAACACAACGGAAAACACTTTGGGATGAACTCTTAGGGAATTAGCGCTTCAATGCGTCACTCCTGAGTACAAAGAAACCCTCCCTGAAAACTACCCCTTGAGAACTCACCCGCCTAACTCTGTGGCACCAGAACAGCAAAGCACCACCCAGAATTACTGCGTATAGAAACCGACCCAAAGTGTCCAAACGCTTCCCATGGAACCAATCGCACCCCCAAACCCTCCTCCAGCCATTACAACAGAGCTCCATTTCTACTCTGTCAGCTGTTTTTTTCACCTTCGTTAGCAAAACAATTCCTTATTAACTCTTACAATAATTTCCTGTTAGCCCATGGCTCGTCCTCTCCTGAAATCTTTTAAAAAATATTTTCATCTTAAGGCACTCCAATCTGTTCACCCCCCTTAATCGATATGTCACTCTTCAGAGTCATCACCACCCCCAGTCCATCTCTCCCCAAAAGCTCCAGCCAGAGCCGCCCATTTTATTTTCAGCTTTCACCTCGCTGCGACTAACACTAAGGGCCGAGATAACATCAACACAATCCAAGCTGCTGTTTGATCCCACCGGGGCAGCCCTCAAGCTCGTCGCTTGGCAGGGCTCCATCTGTTCGTCTCCGAATTTTCTTCTCTTACCTACACCCCCCTCGGTCCCTCGTCCGGCCTGACCCCGCGGGGAGCCGGGAACCCCCGTCCCCACTTCCCCAACAATGGAACAGCTCAGCGAGCACAACATGGCGGCGACAGAGCCCGGCCCTTCCCGCACCGCTTCCTCCCTTACCGACTTCTGTCCGTCTCGTTCGCCCACAAGCACAGAAACACACACACGGGCCTTTAGGAACAGACCCCGCTGTTCCTCCGCCGTCACTCTCCGACACCCCCCCCCCGCAAAGCACAGCCCAAACCGCTCCACCAACTCCTACCGCTGCCCCTCTATCCCCCACACAAAATGGCGGCCGCTTCCCTACTCCGTATAACACCCTCGCCCTCCTCCCCCCTCCCCAGACCATCCTGCTACAGCCAATAGGAGCGCGCTCCCTACTCCCTCCGCCAATGCGAGCCAAGCTCCGCCTGTTGCCGGGAGGAAACGAGGCAGACTGGCCGCCAAGGGCAGGCGGGGCCGCCATTTGAATCTCCTCAGCGCAGGGCAGCTCGGGAGCGCGGCCCTTTGTCCCGGGGCCGACCCCTCCGCCCGACGGCGTCCGCGGCACGGCCCGAGGGTCCCCGGGCTGCGGTCCCCACCCCCCCAGCCGTCCGTGCAGCCCCCCCCCCCCCGCCCTCGCTCGGGAATTAGCACAACAAAAGGGGGGCGGGGCGGGGGGGTGGCCGTGCCAGCTGCCGCTTGGGGCTTCAAAGAGGTAAAATAATTAACAAAAAAACAACACCCTCCGGCTGTAAGAGGGTCCCCGGGAGCGGGGATTCGCTGAACAGCGAACAAAGAGCAAAATCCAGCCCCGCAGAGATCCCCCGCAGCTTTCAGATCGCCAAATGGAGTATCTCGAGTTTGTCGGGCCCATACCTCACACCTGCACTTCTTTAAATTAACTAATTTTTAAAATTTAAATTATTAGAAACAATTTAGAGGGATTTTTTTATGTCAAAATGTAGGGAAATGCGTGAAGGGAAAAGCTTCCACGGGTTTAAAACTGCTGTTGTGGGAAGGGATTCAAAACTGCAGAGCCCCTGGCACTGGCTGCTGTTCCTGTTTCCATTCGCACACTCTTGTTTTGCCTCAAGGGATCGTTTACACCGAAACCCAGGAGATTTGGCCTTTACCATGTACAGGCTGCATGAAAATTACATATACAAAAGAAACCCGCACACTTAAGAGAGATCCCGCTCCCTGTCCACCACAGAGGGGCCAGTCAAGCACGGTAGACTGCATTAGGGACAAAAAAAAAAAAAGAGGAAAAAAAAAGAAAAAAATGGAAAGCAGTTAATTCAGTTTAAACAACACCAGGGCAGGGGGGGAGTGGGGAGTACTTAAAAACAACATATGAACATTCAGAGGTTTTATTTTGAGGTATAGACAGATACCTTGAGTTCATTGAGGTACCCTGCATTTTTAGCTACAGAATGGAAAAATTACTCTTTTCTCCTTTATCTGTAAACCATTTAAAACAGAGCTGGTTTCTTACTGCCCAGCACCTAGTATTACAGGGTTCTGACCCATCATAGGGTCTTCAGGCACTAACAGGACAGAGGTAAGTACTCCAAAGAGAAGCTGCATCTAAGAAATTTGTATTTCATTATGCAGTGTTATTGAAAAAGACATGGTATGTTTTAATATACAAGATGTGTTGACATAACTAAGCCCAGACCTTTGTTCATGTTCTTTATTGTATGTTTTCACAAACCAAGCTGAGATTAATTTGTTTTCCTCCCTTTGCTCTGTATTTCTTGGCAGAATGTTATGGCTAAGGTCCTTTTAGTGGCTTTCATTTAGATAGAAGACAACAGTGTCTGCTGTAACCAAACACTTAAGCCTTGAAATTCCACTAGTTATCTCAAACAACTCTCCTATAATGCACATCAGCAGATTTTTGCTTTGGTTGATTCAAAGAAACTAACTCAATAGTTTGATTAACTATTAAGTAGGTATTCTTTATTGGCAGCGCTGGATGCACGGGGGGATCGCTCCACCTATCGTGCACACCATCAGGTCTAATTGTGCAGGTTAAATACATGTTCTATATACATATTCACTGGATTTCTGAGAAATGTTATACATATTCATTAGTTTTCTGGGAAACTATTAGCATATGCAAATGGCCTTTATGCAGGCACCTTGAAGGTCTCCGGTGGTCTTCAGGAGTCCTCTGGTGGTCTTCCATGGTCCTCCTCACTTGTCCGCTACTTGACCCTCCTCAGGGGATTCTGCGCAGTATGGTCCTTTACATGTTTTGATACATCTTATCCTAAAGAATGCACTAATGCTTGTTAGTGCTCTTATTATCTAAGTTTTCATTAGTGATGTAAAACCATATGGCTAGTTTAAGCTAAATTATCTACAAGGATGAGAACAAAGGCAGGAGTTCTTATCTTTTCTGGCCCTATCTATTCAAGCAAGGCCTCTCCTTGAGCCTTCTCGACAAGATCGTAAATTTATCAAACATTTAATTAAGTTTTGTGATTGTTCATGGTTCCTTCTTGCTCATCACTCCCAAGTACCAGTCTCTGACAGGCTTAATCCTTGACGAGCACTAGTCTTTGGTATGTAAAGTTACAGAGAGACAATCATTAAGCAATTAGCAGTTCGTTCTCTATATCAGGTTCTATCTTTAGTGTGTTTATGTCTGCTAAAACATCTTCTCATCTCAGCGCGTAGATGTTTTTAAGTCACGACATGTCACTGAGATTTAGAAACAGCATTTTACTGGCTGCAGATGTGCTCCTTGTCTGGGGAGCAGAACAGCAATGTACTTTTCCATTCAGATCAAGGATGACACAAGGTCTGGCAGTTTTTCCTCGCTATCTTTCAAATATTTCAAAAAAGCATCTTGACTTTCAGAATTGGTTTTGAGGTCAGGCTGACACATTTAGGGGAGGGGAGCAGGAAACATCAGCGATAAGCCAATCCTGTACTTGTGCCGAAACTGTTTCACTGAAACACACCAGGAAACCAGTTGAATGCTACAGTAAATTGTGTCATTGAGAGTTCAAGCAGGAACTCAAAGGGTATTTTTTACATCAAAAGGGCAGGCAGTCCAGAACATCCAAAACTTGCAAACAAAGAGAGTTACCCATGCTTGACATTTCAGCTGCTAAAACTTTTGGCAGGTTTCCTCTCCTGCAGTGGAAGAAACCAGAGCTACAGTAACCCTAACATGTACAGAAGCACTGGAGTGCCTGCTACGTCCTGCAGACACAGCACTGACTCAGTCCTGGGGTTCAGTCTTGATCCCCTATCATCACAATCTGAGATCCCTTCAAGAGGAGCTACTTCACTCCCTCAAATAATGATTTTGAAACCCTCTTAGTTTTTTTCAATGGCCTCAACACAAGGCTACTTTTTCCAAAGCCTATGGCACCATATGCCCCTGAGTTACCCATGGGCAGATTGTCTGGGCTGCAGCAAGATGTGAGCTGCCTCCAGGAGCAGCTGATATAGAGAACAAACTGCTTATTGCTTAATGATCTAGCTCATCTTGATTTTCTCTCCGTAACTTTACATACCAAGGACTGGTGTTTGTCAAGGATTAAGCCTGTCAGAGACTGGTACTTGTCAAGGACTGATATATCAAACAGAGGGACCCATAAGCAATCACAAAACTTAATTAAATGTTTGACAAATTTACAATCTTGTTGAAAAGGCACAAGGAGAGGCCTTGCTTGAATAGATAGGGCTGGAAAAGATAAGAACTCCTGCCTTTGTTCTCATCCTTGTAGATAATTTAGCTTAAACTAGCCATATGGTTTTACATCACTAATGAAAACTTAGATAATAAGAGCACTAACAAGCATTAGTGCATTCTTTAGGATAAGATGTATCAAAACATGTAAAGGACCATACTGCGCAGAATCCCCTGAGGAGGGTCAAGTAGCGGACAAGTGAGGAGGACCATGGAAGACCACCAGAGGACTCCTGAAGACCACCAGAGACCTTCAATGTGCCTGCATAAAGGCCATTTGCATATGCTAATAGTTTCCCAGAAAACTAATGAATATGTATAACATTTCTCAGAAATCTAGTGAATATGTATGTAGAACATGTACTTAACCTGCACAATTAGGCCCAATGGTGTGCACGATAGGTGGAGCGATCCCCATGTACCCAGTGCTGCCAATAAAGAATACCTACTTAATAGTTAATCAAACTATTGAGTTAGTTTCTCTGAATCAATCTGGCAACCCAGATGGGACCTGCTCTGCTCGGCTGCAGGACCCGCTGAGAACAGGACTCCCTAGGGTACCCCCGGGATTTCCCGGCGGGACTCCTCGCCTCAATCGGATCACTGCGGGAGCAGACAAGGACCATCTAAAGGAGTAAAGGTATTCTTTATGCTTTTATATTTATTTTATTTTGGGACTGGTCATTTGAAAAGCTGTCCATAAGTCATAAGGTAAACTTATGCATGATGGCATATACCAGGTAGCTAGCACCCTTGGTATACATTTGGTGTGGTATATGTTTGGGTGCTTTTATTTTGGTACACTCTGTATGCTTTTGTATACCCCATGTGCTTCAAGTTTGGTACCCACTCATGTGCTTTTGTTTATGTTTTGGATTTGGTTTTGACCTTTTTGGTTACCGAATGTGGTAAACACTATTGGAACTGAATTACAGATATTGTTTGCAGATTTTGGTCTTTGGATTGCAAACTGAAATAACTAAAATTGTGGGTTGAGTGTCTGAGTAAACGAGACGCAGCTCAGCTGCAAAGCAAGTGTGGAGTTCTGATCCGCAGTTTCATAACTCTGCGAGGGGTACAGCCAGAGAGGAACAGAGTGTGACTCGCTGATGATTTGGAACTTGAACTGATATGTTAGCATTATAATTGCAAGTTTAAGTTTGATTGTTTTAATCATTTTGTGTTGGTGTAAGAAAGTCCCTGTATGGTGCATCATATAAATGTGGGTATTTGAATGGTGTCTTTTACATCCAGGAAACGAGTGTATGCCCTTGTGTATCTTGGAATGCATGTGGTGCAAACAGGGGTTGCAAACAGATTGTGGAGAGGATACTGAATACCCTGAGTGTCGGGTTTGGACTCCCTGGGATGAGAGGGAACAGGCTACATATACAGTTAAGGTTGTTTGTGGTTGAAAAGGTAAAAATCAAAACAAGTAATATGGGAGGTAAACAAAGTGGTGGAATATTGAAAAAGAGCCCCTTAGGCTGTATTTTGGATCACTGGAAGGAGATAGGGGGACCACCAGGTGGAAGCGTGGATAGGAAAACTTTAATAAAATATTGCAATCAGTGGTGGCCTTTATATAAGTTAGATGATGATGAGAAATGGCCCTTTAATGGGACATTGAATTATAACACTTTGTTACAATTGATGTTGTTTTTGAGACGAGAAGGAAAATGGGATGAGGTGATGTATGCAGATATGTTTTTCACTTTAAGAAATCATTCAGAATGGCAGAAAGAATGTGGCATTAATTTGGCCCCACAAGATCCTTTTGTGTTAGCAATGGAAAAGGAGCAGAAAAGGACTACAGGGAAGATGAAGAGATGTTGTTCGGCATGTAGTATAGGACAAAGATGTGTAAAATTAAAGGAAACTGAGGAAAGAATAGAAGATTTTGTTTTTCCAGCACCCTTACTACCACCAACATCCATAGAAGGTAATTTTACTGACGATATGGGTGCAAAAGAACCTGATGAAGGTACGAGCACAAGTGATTTAGGTTTTACTCCTATTACAGCTCACACCCAGCGTAAGGTCAGTCCAATAATCCAGGCTCCCTTAAGACAGGCAATAGGAGCTACTGGTCCTGCAAGGATTAAAGTACCATTTACAATGAATGATTTAGATTCATGGAGGGAAACGGTAAAAGGATATCAGGATGATCCTGAGGGAGTTGCTAAAAGATTTGAGTTAATAGTTAAAAATCAAGATCCAGATTGGAAAGATATCGATTTGATGTTAGATGCCTTCACCGAAACTGAAAAGCAATTAATAATAAAGACTGCTCGGACTCAGGTCCAAATTCAAATAACTGCTGGGGTTTTACCTGGTACAGTAGATAATCACATACCGAGAACAGACCCCAGTTGGGACCCTAATGACAATAATGATTACCAATTGTTGAAAAAATATCAAGAATGGATAAAGATTGGTATCAAAAATGCGATACCGAAAGCAGTCAATTGGTCAAGTCTGTATGCAGTAAAACAAGGTCAGACTGAAACTCCCACAGAATTTCTTGATCGGTTAGGAGCAGCTATGCGGAAATTTACTACCTTAGATCCCTTATCTGATGTAGGAAGACAACAGTTAATCTCTTTGTTTCTAAGACAATCTTCAGAAGATATAAGGCAAAAGCTTCAGAAACTGAAAGAGCCTGAGATAAGGGACTTAGAGAAATTGATGGAGGAAGCTTGGAGAACATATCAGAACAGAGAGGAGGATGAGACACGAAAATTGGGAAAAACTATTGCCGCAGCTACTGTAGCTGCACTGGGAAAGCAGGACAACTCCCTTCATGGGAGGGGTTGGGGAATTGGAAGGAGGGGAGGCTCACGCCAGCCCCTAAGATCGGATCAATGTGCTTATTGTAAAGAAATAGGCCATTGGAAAGGACAATGTCCTAAGCTGAGTGGAGCACAAGCTGCCATAGCCAATGTTACCTCTGGTCAGTGAGGGGGACCAGGGGAATCCACCCTAGCAGATCCACTGGTTAAAGTTAAGCTAGGGAAACTAGGACAAGAGGTGGATTTTCTGGTAGATACAGGAGTGTCCTATTCAGTGTTAAACCAAAGGTTAATACCAGAGGATGAAGAGTTTGTGACTGTAGTGGGAGCTACTGGCCAGCAGGAAAAAGCTTTTTTCCCAAAACCACTTAAATATAAATTGGGTAAACAAATATATAAATTTTTGTATTTGCCTGGATCTCCAAAATCCTTGTTAGGTCACGATTTGCTAGAACAATTGGAAGCAGAAATTGTTTTTGAAAAAGGAAAAATGGAATTAAAAATCAAGGAAGACCAGCTAATTAACATTTTAAGCTTGGCATTAATACAAGCTGAACCAAAACTTGAAGTACCTCCAGAAACTGTTGATCAAGTATATCCTGGAGTCTGGGCCTCCAAGGTTCCAGGAAAAGCTGCGTTTTTATGCAGCCCCTATCGTAATTAAGCTGAAACCAGGAGAAGAACCTGTCAAAGTTAAGCAATACCCCCTGAAATTAGAGATAGGAAGGGAATCAAGGAAATAATTGATAAGTTTCTACAATATGGAATATTAATTGAGTGTGAATCAGAATATAATACACCCTACTACCAATCAAAAAGGCAGACGGGAAAAGTTATAGGTTGGTCCAAGACCTGAGAGCAATAAATAAGATTACTGAAGATATACATCCGGTAGTTGCAAATCCATATACCTTGTTAACAAAGCTGAAAGATAACCAAGTTTGGTTTACTGTGCTGGATTTGAAGGATGCTGCCTTCTGTCTGACCTTAGCCACAGAAAGTCAGAATTTGTTTGCTTTTGAATGGGAGAATCCTGAGTCTGGAAGGAAAACTCAGCTAACCTGGACAGTATTACCCCAAGGCTTTAATAATAGCCCCACTATCTTTGGAAATCAATTGGCAAAAGTGCTTGAAATTTGGGTATCTTCAGACAATGAAGGAATTTTGTTACAATATGTGGATGATCTCTTAATAGCTACCAAAACCAGGGAAAGCTGTATTCAATGGACTGTGAATCATCTTAATTTTTTGGGTTTAAGTGGATATTGAGTCTCTCAACAGAAAGCCCAGCTGGTTCGACAGCGTGTGACTTACCTGGGACTTGAAATCTTGGGAGGACAACGGGAGCTCGGGACTGAGCGAAAAGCAGCCATTTGCTGAACCCCAGAGCCCCAAACAGTAAAAGAGCTACGGACCTTTCTGGGAATTACAGGTTGGTGTCACCTTTGGATATATAATTACAGATTATTGGTAAAGCCATTATATGAATTGATAAAGAGAGACCAGTCAAAAGTAACTTGGACTGGAGAAGCACGAAATGCATTTAGGCAGCTCAAACGAGAACTAATGAGAGCTCCTGCTCTGGGACTGCCGGATGTTTCAAAACAGTTTTGGCTGTTTTCTCATAAGAGACAAGGAATAGCCTTGGGAGTACTAGCACAAAGACTTGGTCCCTATAAACAAGCAGTAGCTTATTTCTCCAAACAACTGGACGAGGTAAGCAAAGGATGGCCTGGCTGCCTTCAAGCTGTTGCAGCAGTTGTTATCAATATTCAAGAGGCCTGAAAGTTTACCATGGGACAGAAAATAACAGTGTTAGTCTCCCATACAGTTTCAGCAGTTTTGGAACAAAAAGGAAGCCATTGGCTCTCGCCCCAGAGATTCTTAAAGTACCAAGCAGTGTTAGTAGAACAAGTGACATAGAAATTGTAGTTACTAACATTGTCAATCCAGCCTCTTTTCTTAGTGGAACTTTGGATGAGCCAGTGACACATGACTGCATAGAAACAGTAGAAGCTATATATTCCAGTCAACCAGACCTCAAGAAGAACCTCTGGAGGACACTGAAAACTCCTGGTATACCAACAGGAGTAGTTTTATAAAACAGGGACAACATAAAGCAGGATACGCAATCACAACCACCCAACAGGTAATCGAATCTAAGTCCTTGCCTTCCAGAACTTCAGCCCAAAAGGCGGAGATAATTGCCCTCACCCGAGCATTGGAATTGGCAAAAGAGAAAAGGATAAACATTTGGACATATTCTAAATATACATTTGGAGTAGTTCATGCTCACGGTGCAATTTGGAAAGAACAAGGATTGCTAACTGCTCAAGGAAAGCACATAAAGCATGCAGAAGAAATCTTAAAACTATTAGAAGCTGTGAAGCAACCAGAAAAGGTACCTATCATGCATTGCCAAGGACACCAAAAAAGAAACACTGATTCAGAAATTGGAAATCAACTAGCAGATATGAGGCTAGGCAAGTGGCGGAAGTAGAAGCAGAGGCATCATCCTTAATACCAGACAGTAAAATCCAAACTGTAAGTACAAATCAGAAACCAAATTATTCAAAGGAAGACTTAAAATTAATTGAAGATCTGGATGGCAAAGTAGAGCCAGATGGATTGGTTCATTTAGCAGGTAATCATATAGTAATACCATCCAACTTAATATGGACAGTAGTTTTAACTGAGCATAATAAGATGCATTGGGGAGCAGATGCACTATACAAAAGCTTAAATCAGAAATTAATAGGATGCAATCTGTATACAATGGTGAAACAAATATCTCAACACTGTGAAATTTGTTTACATAACCCTAATGTGGCAAATAAAGTAAAGCTGGGGATAACTGGCAAAGAAAATTATCCAGGACAACAGTGGCAAATTGGTTTTTCAGAGCTCCCAAGAAAAGGAGGGTACCAATACTTGTTAGTCATGACTGACACATTTTCAGGCTGGCCAGAGGCTTTCCCCTGCCAAACAAACAAAGCAAGAGAAGTAACTAAGATATTGTTGAATGAAATTATTCCTCACTTCAGAATTCCAGCAACAATATCTTCTGATCAAGGTTCTCATTTTCGTGCCAAAGTAGTACAACAGGTGAGCAAAATTTTGGGAATAGACTGGCAGTTACATACCCCATATAGACCTCAGGCAAGTGGGCAAGTTGAAAAGATGAATCATTTAATTAAACAACAGATAGCAAAAATTGGTCAAGAGACTAATCTAATTTGGCCGCAATCTCTTCCCTGGCATTGCTCAGAATGAGTGTAAAACCAAAAACAAAGGAAAACTTAAGTCCCTTTGAAACGTTGTATGGGTGACCATATCAATTTCAATTTACAGGAGAAGAATTAACCCAATTGGGTGTAGGGTATTTGTGTGACTACATGGTATCCCTCCAGAAGCAGTTGGAAAATATAAACAAACAAGTTTTAGGAACTAGGGCTAGAGAGTTAGATCAACCAATCCATCCCTTTAAACCAGGTGATTATGTATATATAAAGATTTTTTCAGGACAACCTCTGGAGGAGAAGTGGGACAGACCCTACCAAGTGTTGCTGACGACCTTCACTGCCATTAAGATCAAGGAACAGCCAGCTTGGATTCACTATTCTACAGTGAAGAGAACACCTGAGAGGCCATGGACAGTCATCCCTACAGGACCCACATGTCTGCGATTCTCCAGATCATGATGGTAGCATGATTATTACTTGGTTTAAATGAAGCTTGATAGAACTTGAACTCACATTTTTCCTTGACACAAAGTGTTTCCCAAATCCTGAACAGAACTGACTGTTGGATATGTACTCACATGCCAGAACAAGGGGGAAAAGGAATCTCGCTAATTGATATTCCGATACCAAGTAATCACTCCTGGGCCGCTCTCTGGGAAAGTACCACATGGTATACTGGCAATGACAAAGTTCGGAGGTTAGAAATAACTAGTCCTGAGGCCCAGGACCCTTATTGTACATGTGTACAGAGATGTAATCCACCTAGACGACTGGGAAAAATTGACTGTGTTAATGGGATGTATGTGGGTAATTGTACAGTGTGTAACAAAACTATAGATATTGGAACCTCAATTTTCATTAATACTACAACATGGCCAGTGCCAGAAGGAAAAGGATGGTACTGGCTATGCAATGATACTGCCTGGAAGGTTTTACCAAAGAATTGGATGGGAACATGTACTTTGGGAGCAGTGGTTCCAAATATGACTACACATAGTTATCCACCAAAAGAATAAGTGCTAACACACTTTCAAATTATTAGATGGGATGTTGAGAATCCTTTGGTAAAGAAGCCTACTGCCTTTCATAGTTTTGTCCAATGGTTTCTCCCATGGTTGGGAGCAAGTTAAAAAAACCCCATAGTTAATATTTTGACAGTAATAGAAAACCTTGAGAATAGAACAATTGATGTGATAAGAGCTCAACAATTAGAGATATCTAGCTTATCTCAAATTGTGCTACAAAATAGAATGGCATTAGATTTATTATTGACTTCTCAAGGTGGAGTATGCACAGTTATAAATACGAGTTGTTACATGTATATAGATCAAAGTGGAAGGATCTCCACCAACTTAGAAGAAATCTGGAAACAGACCAAAATACTACATGAGATAACAAAGGATGACCTCTCATGGGGATTTAAAGAATTGTGGGATAAACTAACATCCTGGCTGCCAAATTTTGGGTGGCTAAAGCAAATTTTTATTGTGGTTATAATTTTAATGACTTTAGGAATGATGGTCTGCATTATGCTTAAGTGTTTTGTGTGGTGTTGTCAGGGCACGGTAGAAAATTACGAAAGTTGGAAACGAAATAAAATCAGACATCAAGTAGAAACCGGAAGATATTTTACACGGTCTCTCGGAAGTAGTGGAATCCTATAGTTGCAAAAGAATTTGCAAAGGTTTAAAGAAAAGGGGGGATTGATATAGAGAACGAACTGCTTAATGATCTAGCTCGTCTTGATTATCTCTCTGTAACTTTACATACCAAGGACTGGTGTTTGTCAAGGATTAAGCCTGTCAGAGACTGGTACTTGTCAAGGACTGATATATCAAACAGAGGGACCCATAAGCAATCACAAAACTTAATTAAATGTTTGATGAATTTACAATCTTGTTGAAAAGGCACAAGGAGAGGCCTTGCTTGAATAGATAGGGCTGGAAAAGATAAGAAATCCTGCCTTTGTTCTCATCCTTGTAGATAATTTAGCTTAAACTAGCCATATGGTTTTACATCACTAATGAAAACTTAGATAAGAGCACTAACAAGCATTATTTTAGGGACTAACGTGCATTCTTTAGGATAAGATGTATCAAAACATGTAAAGGACCATACTGCGCAGAATCCCCTGAGGAGGGTCAAGTAGCGGACAAGTGAGGAGGACCATGGAAGACCACCAGAGGACTCCTGAAGACCACCAGAGACCTTCAATGTGCCTGCATAAAGGCCATTTGCATATGCTAATAGTTTCCCAGAAAACTAATGAATATGTATAACATTTCTCAGAAATCCAGTGAATATGTATGTAGAACATGTACTTAACCTGCACAATTAGGCCTGATGGTGTGCACGATAGGTGGAGCGATCCCCATGTACCCAGTGCTGCCAATAAAGAATACCTACTTAATAGTTAATCAGACTATTGAGTTAGTTTCTTTGGATCAGCTCAAGCCCACCATCCACACCACACAGCCCTCCATCTGCCAAAGACAATGTCCAAGTGACAGTGCCCTCAAACATGCTGCTTAAACAGGGTAGCACCTCCAAACCAGACTTTGCTGTGCACTGCCACGTGGCAACACAGACTTAATGACCTCAGCTCCACTACACCTTTGCTACATGCTCTTACAACCTGTTGTACATGTTTTTTTTCCTGTTGTGCAAGTGTCTGCTCAGTCTGGATTATTCCGCTTCCTCCAGGTAATCCAAGGCTGACTGCAATAACTGAGTTTCTTCACGTTCCCAGGGAGCCAATTTCTTCGGTACGATCTACATTACTCAAATCCTTCTCTCAGGCCTCCACCATACTTTGGCTGCCACAGTGAAACAACTCAAGGTTGTCCCTAGCCACTATTATTTTTCACTTGGCATCTCCATTCTCTCTCAAAGCAAGTGTTAATACCAGCCCAGGGAAGTAGCTCCATCTGTGCTGGCATTGCAACAACTAGCAATTTGCACAGAAGTTCCAGTAAAGACAAAGTCCCCAGAGCTTCATTAGCCGCTAACTGAAATGCTTCCAGCTGTGATCAAGATGGATCTAGCCATGCACATATTCATGCCAGAGCATTTCAGTGGAACTATCCACTGATGGATGCTGCAAGAATTAAGCAGCACAGATGAATCATTTTTTAAGTCACTAGTGAACCATTGCCCCAGTTTTATTCCACAGGTGACAAGCTTTCAGTGGCACATGATTTTTAGAGCCATAAAAAGTAAACACCTTGGGGTTACTAAGAGTCCCATGACACACTTGAAACTAGTTAGATGTTTCCATTTGAGCCAAACATTAACCAGGGTAACAATCTACCTAAGTTTTCCTCATGTGGGAAATGTGTTGAATTTGTGTTTTCTTAAAAAACTGCATGAAAGTATTGAGTATACAGTAACATTCAGAATATGCCTTATTCTGTTTGGCAGAGGAACCCTGTTCCTCAATCAAATAAAGCTCAGGAAATCCACAGCAGTGATCTACAGGATCTAGGTGGATATTTTAATCTCTCCAGAGTAGAGGTACAAGGCAAGCACCCCAACAATTCAGTAAAACTATGTATTTAATTGCTTCAAGCTCCTTATAAGTCTGTTGTTAGGTAAAGCAGAGGCAGGATACCTAAAAAGACTTTCTATACAAGCTGTAGATATTAAGTCAGTGTCCACCAGTACCTGAGTTGCATTGGCTCTAGACTAAGCTTTCTCCTCAGCACTGCTGAAACCTGTTATGTGCTCAGGAATGTCTGAGAGCACATCTCCTTTGCATGACTGCAGCATGCA
Organism: Haliaeetus leucocephalus; assembly: GCF_000737465.1. NCBI lineage: Eukaryota > Metazoa > Chordata > Aves > Accipitriformes > Accipitridae > Haliaeetus > Haliaeetus leucocephalus. Next base: position 3,499,681 of record NW_010972953.1, on the reverse strand, counting down.
CATTTGTATATATACATATACACAGAACACAACAAACTCAGCACCAGGAGTGAAAACAGCATGGATTCACACAACTCATTGAAGATCAGTTATCCAAGCCCTGAGCCTTATGGCTCAGGGGGGTTCAAAGGGCTTGTGCTGAAGAAGCTTCATTGCAGCTGATGTCTGAACATTGTAAACAAAAGCACATCCAGGCATGACTCCCGAGTCACACCCTGTAGGTTTTCTGTCTCAACAGCTCCCTGTTCAAATTCACACCAGCACTGAGTCACAAAAGCCTGCAGGAACCTTCAGCCCATTTAAATCAATATGCCTGGTTCATATCCTATCAGCAGGAAAAAACATTTCCACCCTCAACACACCTCACCACACAAGAGCAAGCAGAGGTGGTTCTGCAGCAGGACAGCTCACCCAGGGCACTGGCACTGCCTTACAGGGACAGAGGGCAAACTCATCAGACAAGCCCTGCTTTGCTCACATGAGCTAGGCTATACAAGAGAGTAAGTCTGGTTTTTTTTTCCAAACATTTCCTTTAAGAGTGCACTATGAAGTCACACTGGCTCTCTGATTCACACCTTATCAACATGAGCAGTGCCTCCACCCTCAGCCCTGTCTGGGCCACTCAGTTTTCAAATTCAGCCCCAGCAAACACCACAGTCAGAGATACAAGCAAGTCACTGTCCTCCCACAAAGCACAACCACACTTTCTACAAGTGCTGGTGACTAAATGCCACATCAGATGAGCTCTGTCCTAACAGCAGCCCCAGGGGCTGTTCCCTACTGCTCTGGAGACAGAGACACTACTACTGAGCAAGACCAAGCTCATAAGCCCGTTACCCCATTGCCTCCACAGTTTTTTTTTTTGAAGTTTCCCTCCAGCACACTGCAGGACCAGAACTAGCAGCTCACCAAAATGCATACCCAGCCCTTCCTGCACCCCAGTAACCTGGGGTGCCCACCAGCCAGACACCTCTGCAGCCAGAGCTAGTACCTGTGTAAGGTCTGCAGGGAGAGCATTCCTTCCAAGGTCATCTCCCCCGCTTGCCAGTTCTGCTCAGCCTCATTCACTTGCAGAGATCTGGTACAGCTACTAGCAGCAAGGCAAAAAATTCAAACTGCTGCCAAGACTGTCCTGAAGAGCTCAGCAAAATCTTGCACCACTACCTACATAACAGCTCAGTTACATCTGATTGTGCTTCTGGCTTAAATACCGTAAAATCAGGTGCACTGAATTCAGGCAACCCCACCCAATTGAGAGAGAGGCCATTTAAAGCCTCACCGGGCCAAGGTAGTCTCTTAGATTCTCTCTGTAGGGGTGGTGTTCCTTTAGTTCCTAGTAGTTATGTATTGACTGTACTTCTGCTCAGTGCCAGCAGGCAAAAAGACAAAAGCAGAACATGACCTTTATGGGAATGTAAAGCTGATCATTGATTCCAGATGCTGACCCTGAGTGTGGGGGGGTTCCTAAACCAGGGCTATTCGCAGCTGTGTGAGCTACAGCTGATGCCAAGGGGGAAAAAATCCAAGCTAAAGGGGAACAAGAAGCCCTTACATTACAGAAGTCAGCCTTTAATGGTTTTCTTTTACTCCGGCAGGACAATTTTTGCTGTAAAAGAGAGTCCAGAAACCAAATTACAAGCTTCTAGCTATGCTGCAGTAATAATGTTGCTTTCTTACAACATGCACTCCTTTGACAGAACAGCTCTCTTTGCAGACAAAGGAAACTTGGGCTTGTATTTCACAGTATCCTGCTGGATGTGAAGCTGTGGTGAGAGCCGGGAATAGTTTGGGGCTGAGTGCTGCTTTTCAAACTCAGGGCTAGTATAAAATATCTTTTTGTTTTTCACTAGCTCTTTACAGTCTCGTATTTGTTCTTGCGAAGGAAAATCTGTCAGTTCATGGGAACTGAAATGGAAGCCGTTGGTTTTTGTGACAGAGCTGCTAACCTGCCACTTCTCCTTTGCTTATACAATAGTCCGTGCAGCCTTTCACCTTTATTGTGGTTTCCACACATGAGATTCAGAGAGGGGCTTTCAAAACCGCCCAGCCCTGAGCAGCATCGGAAGGGTCAGGCAGGTCCCAGCTGTGCCTGAGCACCCCGGTGAGCGGTGGAACCCCCTTTTTCCTGGCCAGGGGCCAAGAGGAAGTTCTGGGTTCCCAATTCTGCCTCTTTCTCAAGTGTTTGCAGGCCAATGTCCCCACGAGCGTTGCGGGCTCCCCTGGAGAGGGCAGCCGAGCATCGCTGAACGCGGGCGCGTGGCTGAGCTCCAGCAGCTGCTGGGAAACTCCTGAGCCACAAATAATGGCAGAGGGGAAATATGTGAAGCAAAGATTTGGAGAGCAGGAGATGTAACTGCTATTCAAAACCATCACGAATGGGGGCAACTGGGATCCAAGCAGGAGGGAAGGTTGAGTTCCTGCTTGGGAGAAGACGGGTTCATGGTGCTGGGATGGAGCTGTGGGAGGAGGATGTGGCTGCTCTGTAGGATGTCAGAGCGGGACCTGCGGCAGGGCAAGGGTGCGTCAGGGGGCTAAGGAACACGGCCCTTCCTTTGCAGCCTGTGCTCCTCACTATAGGTTGTATGGTCTTTACCCAACCGCAACGTGGCCAATTCCTTTGGGATTTTGGCCAAACTTGCCTCTACCCACTGACATGGAGCCTCAAGTAACAGGCGATGTTCTCCCCAGTGCTCTGGTGTCACCTGGCAGCTGTCCCTGCTTTCCAGCAGCAGCGGCATAACCTGCAAATAGTCCATTTTCAGGGGCACAGAGGTGAGGTTCTTGCTGTTAATAGGACCGGCAAGCATGTAGACAGCAGATTTCTGAGCTTGCCCTTAGACCTGCACGCAGCCAGGAATATCCAGATATTACCATGTCTGCCTCCTAGCTCTTTTCCTTCCCCTCCTCTCCCACTTCCCCAGAGAAATCTGGAAAAGACCCCGAATGTCTCTTGCCTCAAACACTGCAGGTACGTGGAGGAATTGGAGGGAGTGAGCAAATTATTTCAGTGAGTCGGAGGGCTAGGGTGGTTGTGAGATGTGGCACTAGCTAACAGTCAGAAGCAGAACACAAGACCCAGAGGGGAAGTGGGGAAGGAAAGAAAACCTGACACACGTTCACCAGAAGAATGTGAAAGAGAGCAAGAAACCCAAGGAAGGATTTGCACTGATGGATTTCCAGCCCAGGGGAATAAAACAGAATGGTACAAGACACCCAGATGAAACCAGAAGTGATGTGAAAGTAGGGGGAAGCAGGAGCCATCTGCAGCTGCACAAACTGCCCTGAGAGCTGGAGGGATGGGAAGCCCCCAAGCATCCCCAGCCTGTGATGTGAGCAGAAGGAGGTGAGTGGTTTGCGTTTGTTAACCCGTGGGGAGACCCTGCAGCCAAGGATCCTTTTTCTCACAGTAAAACACATCGTATCTTTGAGCCCACGGTGCTGACACGCACACAGGCAGTCTGGGGAGACTCCGCCATGCAGGATTTGTTGCAGGGAGATTCCCGGTGTTATTCAGGATAAACTGCAATGCAATGTGTAACAAAGGGTGGGAAAATTGGTTTTTAGGATGAATGCTTTCTTAACAAGAACACGAAAGGTAAGGTTTTAAATAGCAGACTGGGGACTAACTCTTTACAGCTGGTTTTAAGAAATATTAATGTTGGATACGTCAGAGGTATTTTCAAATATCTCGCAAGCATGAGTATGATACTGAGCTCTCAGGCTGAGCCTTCTGCATGAGTTAGTGTTTATTACGACTCCGTGCGTGGTGGTTTTGGTGGAGTGAGAGAAGTTCTGTCTTGCCATGCTTTGTACCCAAACTGGCGTTTGCAGTGCTGCTCTGCACCCACACACCCCTGTGCTTCGAATGCTGTCACCCCAAGCAGTCACACAGGGACAGAACTGGACTCTGAATAGAAATAAAGCGTATAGTCTTCAGTGTGGCATTTGTGCCAGACAGTTCTTACATCAGGGAGGTAACTCTGCTCAGCGTTATTCAATATGGTCAGAGGGACAAACCGGGATGAACAGCTATTTCCAAAATATTGGCAAAACTTCTCCTGCAACTAAAACCAGAAATCATGTACAAACCAAAATATTTGTAAAGCAAAAAGATATTTTACTTTTTCAGCAAGTGAAATGTCCAAGCATTAATGACAATTTTTACATAAATCACTTCACTCGTTCATGTTAGGTGATCACTTAAGACATTTTATTTTATTGTAAAGATCAAATCTCTCAGAAATTCTAGTGATTAAATATTCAAGACCGGTGCTTTCAGAGTGCTGCAGGCCCATTGCACTGGCTGATTGCAGCAGGAAAATTTAATTTTACATTATCTAAGCAACCTGTATGTTAACTTATTAATCACAAGGATTCTGAGATATCTCTGTAAATGAAGAAACCATCCCCAGTGATATTAGAAACGGTGCTGCTGCATGCAAGGCAGTGTAAATCTGACAGCTGAAATGAATTGCAGCAATGCACTGAAATGGAAAAGGACTTTTTTTACTTGTAGATTTAATTTCCACCGAAGCCAGTGGAATTATTAGGCTGGAGTGAGTGGGCTCACAAGCAGATCTAATGGGGGGAAGGTTTCTCTGCGGCTTCCGGGCAGACTTTGCAGTCAGTAAGGCTGTATCAGAAATATATTGCATTCCCAAATCTCTTATCTGCATTTTGTTCCTAATAGCTGGGCTGCTTGTTCATTCAGTACATTGCCTCCATTTGCTGCCTCCTGGGGCTATTGTTATTGGCACTGTCTGGGGGGGTTCTCCATTGCAAGAGACGGGGTTTCCATCGCTTTATTTTGGCAGAATATTCCCCACCCTGGGAGATCCTGCTGGCAGGAGACACTTTGCCATGCTGGTAGGAGAGTTAATCCTGTGCAAAGGTCCAGGAAATCCCCGCTCGGCTCCTGCGGCTCCCAGAGACCCCATCTCTCTGTGCTGCAGCCCCTTGGCTCTATAGGAGGGTAAGAAGCCCCTTCGCTCTTCCTTGCTGAGCTGAAACATCAGGCAGGGACTCTCTGGGCTAGTTGGGCTGGTTGTGGTGGGGATGCACAGTGGTGTCTGGGGCTGTAATTCCCAGGGAGGTGGAGCTGCTGCCCCTCGGAAGGGGATTTCCATCCTGGAAGTGGGATTTGCCCCATGGAGGATACTGCAGATCAGCTCTCCCCTGGGATCCAGATATGGGCTGGCTGTTTCCCAGGAGCTGAAGCATGCAGGATGCAGTGGGCATGAACAAACAAATGGTTGAATCCATGAGCCCATCTGACAAGAGAAAAATGTCCCCTGGGCAGGAAAAAGCAGCCTTATGGCCAAAAAAAAAAAAAAAAAGGAACAGGCAGTGCAAGGAGAGGGGCTCTTGGCAATGCCTGTGTTTGCATGCTCTGGAGCCTCTGCAAAAGAGATCTTGTGCTGGAGCAAAGCTCCGTGCTTTCCCTCACAGACACGGGAGCTGGAAGGAGGATTTGGGGGAGTTCAGTCAAAATTGCAAAGAGATTCATCCTTGTCATTCAGCCTGAGACACAACAGATGTGGGAAGAGAAGGTCTGGGCTGGCTGGCTCATTGCTACAAGCCCAGCACAGTATTTTGAACCTGAGGGCTTATCTGAATTATGTCAGTGTAATGGAGAGAGCTGTACCAGAACAGTCAGTGCAGGAGTTATTTTGCCATTATAACCAAATTCTCTCTCTCCCCAAGCAATGTGACATGAGGGATAGTGTTTTGCTGGCCATCAGTCTCTTGCCAAGTGTTCAGTGCAGTTTCCAAGCTCCTGAGTACGTTTGTTGGACATTGCACAACTGCAGATACAGAGAATTTAAGATGGTCCTGGGAATGCTGGCTGCAATTAATAGATGTCAAGGTGATGCTGGAGTCTGCTTAATTAAGAGATGTTTTGGTTTGGATGCTGGAGTTTTGGTTGGGGAGTTTTGGATACTTGAGGAGGCAGTTGCTGGCCCCTGGTGAGCCCCGAGATATGTCAAAGTCCATCTGTCTGCTAAATCTGCCTCTCTCTGGAGGGAGAGATGTTGTCAGCTTTAATAACAACAGTTAGTAGTTACTGCTACCCTTGTAGTGTTTCTGTGAAGAGCTGCAGGAAACAAGAGTGCTGAGATTACAGTGCAACATCTCCGGTCCTGCACGATTACCCCATGCCAGAGCCTGATGTAAGAGGAGAGAGGCTTGCTGCAATGCTGAGCCACATTTCAGCCCAAAGTCCAGGACTCCTCCAGTCTGATATGTCAAGAATTGCAAATCAGGGTTGAACTGCTCTGGCTGTAATATGCACCGAACGCCCTGCAACCCCCAGAGTTCGAGCCCCAACAGGCAGGCAGGAGCAAAGTGCTGGGGCTCAGACTCTTCTCCACGAGCTCCTGGGCAGCATCTCAAGTGCTTGGGGGCATTTTGCAACTACTGCAAAACACAGAAACAGTGATGCGTGCCAGGGCATGGGGAATCCCCGGGGAAGGAAGTAATGAAGACAGGTATAAAATACGTGTCACTGCTAAGATGTTGCGGACAGAAGTTTCTAGCGTGTTGGTCACTGCTGGTTATCGTCTCATCTAAAGACAGCTGTTGCCTTTACTGAATTTCAAAAAACAGACAGGGAAACCACAGATGGTTGGCTACAGGTGCCTGGAGCCCAGCAGCACAGAAGCCTGGCCCCTGCACCACCTGGGCGCTTGCTCCGCTCCCTGGGTAGCTGTAGCTATCACACATCCCATCTGCTGTGGCTCACATGTTTTGGACATTTCCTCTTTTGAAAGAGAGCTGAGGGCAGGGAGAGACGGTAGTTTGTTTGTTCTGGGGGAAAGGGAACGCTGTCAGCTCAGTGCTTTCCTCCAGCAGTGGAAACTCATGGTCCCATTGCCTGGATGTGGGATCCTGGATACTCAAAGCCAGGCAGATGCTTTCGGGAAAGGGATTCCTGTCCCATGGGCTTTTGTAGCAGGGCGGTGCAACCTGCTGGTGTGTAGCACTTGGAACACAGCATCTCTCTGCTAATAAGGCACCTTCAGTTTATCCGAAAACCGCCTCTTCATCTGCTCTCTATAACCCCATCCAGGGTGACCTTGTTTCCCCTGTTACATGAGGCAACACAAGGCAGCTGAGCCCTCAGTGAAAGTGCATTTAGTTAAAGCACAAGTATAATCAAGAGCAAGAATGGAAGAAAAATAACATCTGAAGGACAAGGTCATCTGTGTAATGAAGATGAAGGGATTTAAATGCATTAAGCTGCAGAAGTGTAGAGAAAAACATGACTTTGCTGTCACAGAGTGCACTGAGCAGCTCAACATCTGCCTAGGGGAAAATAAGGCATTCCCTCCATCACATCTCTGCTGAAGCTAAAAATATTGCTAAAATTAACCTAAGCCTGGGCATGGACAGGAATTCTTAGGTTCAGGTGGTCTAACTCTTGCATGTCCCCATTTTTATGTCCAACTTGCACTCTAATATTGATGTTAAACAGTCACTTTTAATCACTCTGACCATGGGACAGACAGACTCATGACACAGGGATTATGGGGGGAGAAACACAACTTTAATGAGGCTGAGCTTTATAAAACTGCAACGGCCGAGCTTAAAATATAAAACCAGTCTTGTCATTTTGTGTGTTCAGACAGCTTTGGTGAAGACTAAATGCTTCAAAGTGCACTTTGTGTTCCCAGATGAGCCACACTGAGTCCTCGGCAGTGCAATATCCCTCATCCTTCTCCATCCCAGCCATCTCCCAGGGCAGCTTCACCCGGACAGGCTGTTCGCCAGGGCCTGTCTCCAGCCACGGCACAGTGTCACCGTGAGCAGTCCCTTCCACTGCTGCTGGCCCTGAGCAGTGAATCCCGGAGGACTGGTAAGAGCTGGCCCAGGATCTGTACAATTCTCAGCATTGCTGCTTCCCTCTTGTGGTGAGGAAACAGCCCGAGAGATGGATGTGGTACGGAGGTGTTACGGGCGTGGTACATGTGGGCAGTGGTAGACAGGTCTCAGCCAAATCACCAGTGGGATAAAGCCTGGATCTCTGCTGGGAAAGTGTGGAAGTCAGCTCCAGCATTTGGGCTGTGGACCTGAAAGTAGGTCTCCCTGGGCTCTTTTTCTTTTGTGTGCTTCCCTCTAAAGGGAGGGATGTGTTCCAGTGGGTTGAATTTATTGCTCATTGTGCTCCTGTAAGTCCCCTTCCCCTTGGTCTTTTTCAGAGCATCTGAAGAACTGCAGAAGGAAGCAAAAACGCTGTCTGCAAGCGCCTGGCTCCGGTTAATTACAATGGATAGTTGTAAGATACATGAAAATGCCTCCAAATGCAGTGTGAACACCATGGAGTGCTTCATGGTCCTCAGCACGCAAGCGCAGAAGATAAGCATTGCCACACTGTGTGGCCTCTTTGGGACACTGTGCATTTTTGAGAACTCTTTGGTGCTGTACTTGATCTTCTCCTCCCCCAGGACAAGAAGAAAGCCTTCCTACCTCTTTATCAGCAGCCTGGCCTTGGCTGACATTCTGGCCAGCATCATCTTTGTCTGCAGTTTTGTTAACTTCCATGTCTTTAATGAAACCAATTTCTCTAAAGAAATGTTCCTGCTGCAGCTGGGAGGGGTGAACACGTCCTTCTCCGCCTCCCTGAGCAGCTTGCTGCTGACAGCCCTGGACCGTTACATCTCCATCAGCCGACCATCCAAATACAAGCTCCTCATGACGAGGAAGAGAGCATGGATAGCCCTAGGGGTGCTCTGGGTAACATGTGCGACCATTGCTTCCCTGCCCCTCTTGGGCTGGAATTGCTGCACGCTTGACTCGACGTGCTCCGAGCTGTTCCCATTTGTGGATGACAACTACCTGTCGAGCTGGATCTGCTTCATCATGGTCCTGCTGGGGTGCATCATCTACGCCTATGCGCACGTGCTATGGAGGGCTCACCAGCACGTGGCCTACATGGAGAAGCACCAAGCGCAGGCAGGAAAGCAAAACACCAGGATGAGGATGGACGTCATGCTGGCCAAGACCCTCTTCATGGTGCTGACTGTCCTTGTGCTGTGCTGGTCTCCGGTCCTCGTCCTCATGATCTACAGCATCTTTGCCATGCTGAACAATCACCTGCGCAAGGTGTTTGCCTTCTGCAGCACCCTCTGCCTGCTCAATTCCATGGTGAACCCCATTATTTATGCCCTGCGGAGCAAGGAGCTATATTCCTCCCTGAGGATGGTCTTGGCTCGGTTCAGGAGGCAGCTGAAGGCCCCTGAGGAAAGCCCAGAAGCAGAAAGCACCCGCAAGTCCTCCGTGATAGAGACTGTCTGTGAGGACATGCGCGTAACGTAGGGAGGCAGCCGTGGAAAGTCCCTGCTCGGGCTGGCAGAAACAGTCTGGATCACTTTTGTTTTTCTTTTCTATTCTTATGGAGGTCCTGGAAGATGAGGGATCAGAGGCCTGTCATGGAGCCAGCTCCTGCTGATGTTATTCTTAGACCCTGGGACATAAAGTGCCCAGACTTACACAGGCAGCTGGTCCCCAAGCTGCAGAGATACCGGTGCCATGTCAGTGTGCCAGCCATGAGGCAGCAGATAACGCCATGCCCCAGAACAGCAGAATCTAGTATTTTATGACAACTCCTCCTGCCTGGCCTCCCACCTGTCTACCAGTAACCTCCTAACCCAGTGGTATCTTCTTTACACTCCATAAAATACAGCAAACCTCAAGTGAAACACTCTGCAGACCTTCAGGTTCTTTAGAAATCCCCAGGTGTCACATAATTCTCTAAACCTCTTAACCGGGCACGGGCAGAGTTGTACAAGCACCATCAGCCAAGTGATAACAGCACATCGCTATGTAGCAGAGGTACATCTATTTATACCAGACTTGAACGCTGTTCAGGGGTGTTATGTATTAGCAGCATGGTGACAAAAGGGCTTCAGGTCCTGGCAAAGGTGGCAGAGAACAAGACCAAGTCGTGACGAGCTCCCACCAATGGTGAATGCCTCGCTGCAGAAGCAGGACTGGCAGCAGCAGGAGATACCTCGGCTTTTGCTGGGAAAGGTGGAGGTGGTTTCTCTGGACTCACTTGCGGACGGTCCTGGCTAATTGTATCTCACAGCATTTAGGATCGTGTTGATTTTAGCGTCTAACTCTTTATGGAAAACCGAAATACTCTCACTGTGGCTTATGGACTCTGTTGTTGTTGAGGATTTCGAGGCAGACAGGACCCTGCAGGCAGCACATTTCTTTCAGCAAATTTAAGGAAAGCTAACCTGTGCAACGCAGGCGTTTGTAGGGTGTTGTGTGATTAAACATTAAAGCCATTTTTCAGCCTTTTCTTTCATTAACCTCTGGGGCACAAACTCCTCCAGGCAACAAGTTTAAGCCCAAGCTGGGGCAGAGCGTGAGGCGTTTGATAGGGTGGGTTTTTTTCAAATTACACAAACACAGCAGCTTTAGCTGCAAAACATGCAAGGAGACCAAAGTGGGACAGGGCCCTTTGCCAGCGCCCCAGAGAGCAGCAGGGCTTCTGCCGGCTCCCAAAACGCCTCCGACGGGGATGAGCCTGGCTGGGCTGCCTGCGGCACGGCCACGAGGCCCTTGGACTCTGCCCTGTTTCCCCAGAGGATGCACCCGGCCTTCACGTGCGGGTTTTGGAGCCAGGGCCTGGGCCTGCTCCGGCTGCAGAGGAGGCCCGGGGGGAGAGGGGGGCTCTCATGGAGGCCAAGCCACCATGGGGTCAACGCCATGGGGTCGCTCCTGGCTCCTCAAGGGGTGGACACAGAGGCTCAAAATCGCAGGAAGAGGCAGGCAGGCGGCTACAGTGCGGCAGAACCGGGCTGGGTGGGAGGAATGAGGCCGCCAGCCCCGCTGCCAGGCGGACCGCAGCCTCGAACCGGCGGCCCCGAGCTCCCCGTTTGCCTCGGTAGACACGGCGGCGCCGTTGCCTCGGTAGACACGGCGGCGCCGTTGCCTCGGTAGCCATGGCGGCGGCCGCGCTGACGTCACGCGGCAGCATGGCGGCCGCCGGCCTGCTCTGGCTGGCGGTCGCGTTGGGGCCGGTGTTGGCCGCGTCGCGCTACCGCCCGGACTGGGCCAGCCTGGACGCGAGGCCGCTGCCTGCCTGGTTCGACCAGGCCAAGGTGGGGGTGTTTGTGCACTGGGGGGTGTTCTCCGTCCCGGCCTGGGGCTCCGAGTGGTTCTGGTGGCACTGGCAGGGCGAGCACCGCGCCGACTACGAGCGCTTCGTACAGCGCCGGTACCCCCCCGACACCACCTACACGGACTTCGCGCCCCGCTTCACCGCCCACGACTTCCAGCCCCGCGAGTGGGCACAGCTCTTCCAGCGGGCTGGCGCCAGGTCAGCCTCAGGTGCTGGCGGGGGGGGTGGGGGGGGGTCCCTGAGGGGACGGGGTCCCTGAGGGGATGGAGGCGTGGCCTGGGGGGGTCCCTGAGGGGACAGAGGGTCCCTGAGGGGATGAGTGCCATGCCCAGGGGTCCCTGAGGGTATGGGGGAAGCCATTTCTGGGGATCTGTGAGGAAATGGGGGACCCTGGTCACCGAGCAGACGGAGGAGCCATGTCTGGGGGTCCCTGAGGGGATGTAAAGGCCCCGAGAGGATGGGGGGGCTGTTCCTGGGGTCCCCAAGAGGATGCAGGCATCCCTGAGGGGATGGAAGGGCCAAGTCTGAGGATCTCTGAGGGACTGGGGGTCTCTGAGCGGTGCTGGAGATCTCTGAGGGGTCATGCCCAGGGTGCTGAGGAGATGGCAGGTGTTGCTGCTTCCTAAGCCTCGACTGTTCATTCTTTTCCAGCATTAAAATTCATTAAAAGCCTCTATTATTCTTGTAGTTCCTTCTAAATTTAAAGGGTAATGAAAGAGGGCTCCTCACAGCATGGTTATTCAGTCCCTTGCTTTTTTAGTGACTGGGTTTGCCAGTGAGGCTGGAAAGTATCTTAGGTAGTTCCTTTGTCATCCTGATCGAGTACTTTTTTTTTCCTCAGGTACGTGGTGCTGACCACAAAGCATCATGAAGGCTTCACCAACTGGGGGTCACCCATGTCCTGGAACTGGAATTCTCTGGATACAGGGCCCCACCGAGATCTTGTAGGAGAGCTGGGACAAGCCCTCAGGGAGAGGTATGGCACTGCCAAACAGCTGTTCCTTTCATCTGTGTGCATTGAATTCTCCTGGCTGTTCTTGACAAACAGCGGAAAATGATGAGTTTAGTATGACGAAAGTAGTGCTTCCAAAGTCATGAAATCTTCTTTGAAATAATAATGCCAGTAATCTAATCTGCCACTGGTTCTTAATCCCTACTGCCAGCCTAACTCTTTCCTCTGTGTTTTCTGTCCTCAGTAACATACGCTATGGACTGTATCATTCTCTGTTAGAGTGGTTTAATCCACTCTATCTAGCTGACAAAGAAAGCGGCTTCAAGACCCAGAACTTCGTTTTAAAGAAGACCATGCCAGAACTTTATGATCTTGTCTTAAAGTAAGAGCTGCAACCAGTTAGGAATCAAGAGCATTTCCTGGTTTCAATACTGTAGAGAAAGATGCAAAGTAGATGCAGAGAAGGGAGATAACAAATGTTAGTTTTTGCCAAGGCAAATCTGTTTACTTATCGGTGATGATTTGCGGTAATTAGAAAATGGGTTCACATTTGCCCTGCGGACAGTCTAATTTGTAGAATAAGGTAGGGACAAATTTTTCATGCAAGAGCAATTCCCTTTAATACTGCCTTTGTGCAGGGTGGCTTTGCAAGTGGAGCAAGCTGCTTAGTATTTAGTAGAGTAGAAGAGCGATTTCACTCTGAATTTACATCCTTGCCTTGCTTCCCCTTGTTGACAAAAATACAAGGCTTGGACACATGTTGCTCAGAATGGCCGTTATCCCAGGTCAAGAATGTGCCTCATAATTGCCTTTGTGATGCAAACTTCTGTTTTTTGGAAGAATTGCATCCTTTCTTGAGCCTTGATCAGCACATCATTCTTTGCTGCTGCAAGAACCTCACTTAAAGCTTTGAAGCAGAAAGTGATAGCATAAACCTCCCAGTAATGTCAGGCAATATGAAGAGGAAGTGAAGCTGGAGTCTTCGAGACACAAGAAACACAGTGCTTCCTTTGTGGTAGGAGTAAATAAGCCATTTTGAAATAACATTCGTCTCTCTGTTAGATATAAACCAGATTTGATTTGGTCGGATGGAGACTGGGAAGCTCCGGAATCATACTGGAATTCTACCTCTTTCCTTGCCTGGCTTTATAACGATAGTCCCGTCAAGGTATCACTTTCAGCTATCTCTCATGGCCGCTAGCATTTTATGGGTATGGAAGGTCTGGCAGCAGTGAGATATCAATGTGATCAAATCAGAAACCCGCTTGACAGATGCCAAATGTGCTTTATTCTTTCACAAAAAATAAGAAGCCTACACTGTGCTCCTATGAGAAGACTCTAGTGTCCTTTACAGCACACACGTGGGAGGCTCAGAGACCAGGAACCTTGTTGCCTAAACTTCTACCTGAGCAAACAGAGAGAGGTTCTCCCAGAGAGGGATTCAGCCTTCCCTGGAGGACACTCTCTCCCTTTCCATTGATTACACAGGGGGTTTTAGGTGCTTACCTCCTGACTTAGATGCCTTTGCTAACTTAGGAGGGATGAATGCAAGCTGAAAAGTCCAAGACAAAACATTCTCCCTACTGAGCTGAGTTTCTTCTTTCAGGACACCGTTGTTGTTAATGATCGTTGGTGTAATAACTGCTCTTGCCATCATGGAGGCTACTACAATTGTGCTGACAAATACAAGCCAGGGACCCTGCCAGCTCACAAGTGGGAGATGTGCTCCTCCATTGACAAGCTTTCCTGGGGCTATCGAAGCAACATGAACATTGCCGAGTTAATGGATGAAGCAAGTATCATTGAGGTAAGAAATCTGAAATCAAAATAACAGGTGTGGGGGAGTTACTGACATTTAGAGCTTTCCTTCATCATCCTACTTGCAGAAAGAGTTGTCATGTGTTTCATACAATCAGGCTGGAGTTTTAAAGGAGCAGCTGATGAGGACAAAGCCCTCCTCAGGTTTCTTTGTTGTCAGAGGTGAAGATAATGCAATTCATTACCACGGTTTATCTGTCACAGGAGCTAGTACAGACTGTGAGTTTTGGAGGCAACTACCTTCTTAATGTGGGACCTACAAAAGAAGGGGTGATTGTTCCCATCTTCCAAGAAAGACTTCTGGCCCTTGGGAGGTGGCTGGACACTAACGGGGAGGCAATTTATGAATCAAAGCCATGGAGAGTACAGATGGAGAACAGCACAGACACGGTCTGGTAAGGACTCCGTTGCTCAGACCATCTGGGCCGGGAGTTCCAGAGCTGATGTTTCTTTCTTATTTGTTCTTAAATTTGGTACATTCTGAAGTGTTGCCATCAGGTGCAGATGGTGTTTAGGTAATATCCTACAATTGGAGTGCTCAGTTACTGCGCTAGGGTGTTACCTGAGGAATATCTTGCTTGAAAGAAGAGAATAACAATCAGGACTTCATCTATCTTGCGTGATTTGAAAAATAAACAACTCTTCCTTTAAAAAAATTTGCAAGCTGCTGCTGTCAGGACTGTTTAAGCTGTGGTCCTGGCTAGTTTGAATGTCACAAATGTCATTCATCTAAACACATACAGTTTGTAAATGTAGCGATATTTGCTTTTAAGCTGTTATATGATAGTAATAGTACTAACAGTACCCAACTGTTAGATTTATACTGACTGAGAAAGGCATAGTGAGTCAAGAGCCAGAAATTGCTACAAAATGGAATTATTCTTTTTCCTCAAGTGTGTCCAAGTCTAGAAATGCAGAGCAATTACCAGGATAAGGCAGCGTATCCGCTCCGTTGACCACAAGCTGAGGCAAGGACAGATTGGCAAATGACATTTGCTTTTAGGAAGCACGCACAGACTTTGTTTGGGTTTCATCAGCCAGTGCTGACTGGCTAAATGGTGGGTCCAAAGTGACAGATTTTGGAATGAGGGGAGAGTAGGTGACCCCTGTGTGGTGACAGTGGGCAAGCTGGTGTTGTCGTGCTGTCTGGACAGGTCAAGCTCGTGTCTGGTTCTCTCTGTTATGGGACTCCTCACCTTGCTGAACTCTTTCTCTCTTAGGTACACTTCTAAGGGACCAGTTGTCTATGCCATCTTTCTGATCTGGCCTCAGGGCAATGTTTTGGAGCTATCCTCACCCACTCCATCCCCAGCGACACAAGTAAGGAACTTGGAAAAAAGATAACACACTCAGAGCCCATCTTGGGCACATGTGGGCTGGGAAGGTCCAACCTGACTTCATTTGGAAACTGGGGAGAGTGTGGAAGTTGTCATCCCATACTTCTTGTTCTGGGGTGCTCTGGCCTCCCTCCAGATCCTTGCAGCATCCCAGGTTATTCTCCAGGCTTTAGCTCACTGTTGACACAGAACATTGGAGGGGACTTGCCAGGACAGGCTCATAGTCTGCCATAGAATAGGCAGAGACACTTCTCCCCCAGAGTCTTTTGATCCTATTGACACAGGGAGGTGAAGTAAATAACAAGCCTCACACATAGAAGGGATCACTGGTATTGCATCTCAAATTCAAATCAGGTACACTACCCCTGTAATTGTAAGTGACGCAAATGCTAGAGTGCCCTTTGCTCTAAACAAACAGAGGTAAAGCCTTCTCAGTAAAAAAAAAAAACCACACATAACGAACTACAGTCAAAGGTTTGGCCCCAAAATATCCCATGTATTATCTTTTGTGCACTGTGAGTGATGGGTGGAAATGTGCAGGACTGCTTTGAGTGTGTGGGAAGTGCTGTACAGAGACTGCAAACATGTTTTGGGTGTACTGGGGTGTTCAAATGAGAAGTACCTGTGTGAGCTACAACTGAGTGTTTCCCCTGCCCTCCTCTGCAGGTGTCGATGTTGGGTTTTGCAGGGACTCTGAAGTGGCAGAAGTCCCCAGGTAAAGGACTGGTCATAACTTTGCCCTACATGCTTCCATCTCCTCTACCTCCTCAGTCTGGCTGGACTGTCAAGCTTGAGGGTGTGAAGTGACGTCTGCAGGGGGAAAGCAGCAATTTCCCTCTGCCTTTCTTTTAAATTGAGTCTTAAGAAGATTTTTCATTTATTGTTGAATAAATAGTTTTTCTCTTAAGAGAATCTCACTTCTAATCCCTTTTGCCTGTAAGCGATCTGTAAGATCAGTGGACCTTGTTTGGCAGCAAAGGACTGACCTCTCTGCTCAGCAGTGGGAAGCTGGGACATCCTTTGCAGTATTCTGCTGGGATGTGACAGCCCATCAGCCAAACATCTACACTTGGAACAAGAAGGTTTTTTGATATAAAGCTGGGCTTCTTGGCCGATGTTACTGCTTTGCTGCTGTGATTACAGGTGATGATGTTGGACAGACTCAGAGTTGGTGGGAGACTGAACAGAGTTAGTACGGGGCAGTTAAGAGGACCTGCTTTGGGGTGTCAGGCCAGGCCACGCGGCACCTAGGTATTAGTGCATGAAGCTGCCTAGAGGATGCATGTCTGCCAAGGAGGAGATGGACGTGTTAATGGTGAGAGGATTTGGACTGGTAGAGCAGCTCAGAGGACGTGGAGCAGTGGGAACTGTGTCCGTGTTCACGTGCGTGTCGCCAGCACTGGTAAGCCAGGCTACGCACGGCAGCAGGGTCCATACCTCCCAGGCAGTAGCAGGTCTTGCCACTTCCCTGGCTTAATTACTCATCAAAATTAATTTTGATAACCAGTGTGATACTCTTATATGAGGAATCATGAAGCTTTGCATGTGGTGGGCATGTTCTAATGAAGACCAACCACAGTGCCATCGCAGATTGCTGCGTATGATGTACTTGCATAAAAATAGTTCCTCGATAAGATGCATTGTATTGCTTCGGTATTGATTGAAACAGTTATGATCACATACTTCCATCACGAATAAATATAATGGAAGCTTGTTGTTTGAAGAGGTCTAGAAGAAATCAGCTATAGAAAATAATATTACAAATCCATTAACAAACTTTTATTTGTGTTCTGGTGGAGACAGCTATAAGCAGGAGAGTTTTTGTTCTTACGTGAATTTAACAGAGGACCCACAGTTCTGAACTGGACCTCTGACTTCTGCTGTTTCAGTGAAATAAGATTTCCTGTGTTGATGTTGAACTCCTCTATAAAGGGTTGAACGATACGTACTTAAATGATGGAACTGCGCATAACAGTGTGTATTTCTGCAGCACAGTTGTTGTGAAGGCCCCACAACGTTGCGTACAGGCTTTATTTTGTCACTGTGCAATGTGGTGCAAGCAAAATTTGCCAGAACGCTTAGAGTTTAGCACAGGCTAAGCCCCAGGGCTGGGACACGTGCTGAGCTGGTGGTGTAGGAGCTGTTACTCAACGGACAAATAACGATCTGTACTGACGAACCTGTGTGGACTTTGGAGAACTGGCACTGACTGCCAGAGACCCACTTACTCAAAGGAGCAGCACCCCTGGCTTCGGTGACGACGACGCTGTTACGAACACAGAGGGGGAGAAAAAAAAAAAGGGACAACGGAGCAATGGCCTTTTTGTCTCCCAACCCCATCACGCTGGTAACCTCTGGTGCGTGGAGGGGTCCCATCCAAAACAAACACGCCGTGTTTATTTAGCGCCACGAGCCAGCCGAAAAGCCATCCTATAAGTAGGCGGCCCCCGGAGCGACCGGGCAGTGCCGGTGTCGGAGGGAAACATGCCACAGTGCGCTACGGGATCGCTGTCGCGGGACGGCCCGCGGGGACAGGTACGGGTCGGGGTCTCTCTCTCGTAACCCCGACGGCGGCTCGGGAGCGGGCAGTGAGGGCATTTCACAGCCGGAGGGGACGGGGCCGGGGCTCCGCTGCCCCAGCTCCGGCTCCGGCTCCGAGCGTGGGGCGATCCCGGCTCCACGTGGAGATGGCGGTAGA
>NW_010972953.1:3476830-3481735 GCF_000737465.1 Haliaeetus leucocephalus | reverse complement strand
CGGCCGGTGAGCGGGGCCGGGGGGCTCGGGGCCGGGGCTGGGGGGCTCGGCTGACGTTCTCCCTCTGTCCCCAGGTCAGCGCCGCGGCGGCGGCCGGAGCCTTCCCGAAGCGTGTGAAGGTGGTGGAGGTGGGGCCGCGCGACGGGCTGCAGAACGAGAAGGTACGGGCGGGCCTGGGAGCTCCTCAGCCCTTCCCGGTCCCTCTCTGAGGGGGGTTTCTCTAACCAGATACCCGTGAGGTGCCGTTGTGCCCCGCTGACAGGGTCGTGGGTTTGTTGTTTGTTTTTTTTTTAAACACCGCTTTTTGATGTTGAAAGCTGAGGGGTGGTGGTTTGCAGTGGTGGAAAAGTTTCTTGTGGAAATAATAACGTCAGGTCGTTTTTCTTTTCTTTTTCTTAGAACGTTGTACCAACACCAGTGAAGATCAACTTAATCAATATGCTGTCAGAGACAGGGCTTCCAGTTATAGAGGCCACCAGCTTTGTTTCCCCCAAATGGGTTCCTCAGGTCAGTATTCAAATGGGATTTACAATTGTATGTTATAAAAATGCCTAATAATAGATAGTAATCCAGTGAAAAGATTCTGCTGGCTCCGAAATCCTTGTTACTGTGGCTTGTAACTGGGCAAGAAGCAGCAAAGCCAAATAAAAGAGCTTGCAACATCCCAGGCATTCCCTTTGGACCTGGTAAAAGAGCAAATGTGCAGCTCAAATACAAACAGCTGGTTGTGCACGTGTTGGTGTTGGCTTGGCTGGGTGACTGAACTATGATCCTTTGCAGGGCACAATGCTGTTTGCTCTTGAGAGGCCCATTTCTCTTATTCCTAAATATTTCTGTTCCCATTATAAAAAGGAATTTTAAAAATAATTTTAGAATTTGCAGAAGTGGTTGTTGTCACCCTTAGAAACCTTTCCGTGTTTACTTTGCAGATGGCTGACCATGCTGAAGTCATGCGAGGAATTAATAAGTTGCCTGGTATAAGTTATCCTGTGCTGACCCCTAATCTGAAAGGATTTCAGGCAGCGGTAAGAGATGGCAGCGTCTGAATGTTCACGGTGCCTCATGTGCAGAGTTGCCTACGAAGGAACATTTAAATAGTGATTAAGGGTGGGAAATGCAACTTCATTCTGGCAGGCAGCAGTCTCATCTTGTAGTTCCTTTTCAAGGGATCGTTTTGTTGGGGAAAGAGAAACCTCTTGTTTGTAATAGAAAACACCTTGATACATTTTCTATTATTAAAAAAAAAAAAGTAATCTATTTTGACAGTGATGCTTTCAGTCTTACCTGCATGTCCCACAGCTCTCCTGACTACATCCAGCTGATGTAGCTTTACTGCTGCATCTGTAACTTTACACTTTGTTTGAAGACAAACTTGCATGTGTCATCATGCTTTTGCTGTAGAATGAACTGAGAAAAGAATGGGGTTATTTGGGGAAAAATTGGGGAAAAAATATTTTTTACAAAATAAGAGAACTGTACTCATGGTTGTGCTTGTCATTTCCCTTGCAAGAGAAATCAGCTTGCTTTAATTTATGCTTTCTGTTGGCAGGTGGCAGCAGGGGCCAAAGAAGTGGCGATCTTTGGAGCAGCATCTGAGCTTTTCACTAAGAAGAACATCAACTGTTCCATAGATGAGAGTTTGGAGAGATTCAGTGAAGTGATGACCGCAGCGAGAGCAGCCAGCATTCCTGTCCGGGGGTAAGAAGTTCCTGCTGCGAACTTTGCATCGAGCAGGTCATGTGGAGAGGTGTGACTGCTTGAGTTTATCTCTTTGGAGTCCAGGCCGTACAGTGCTGGGGAGTGGGATTTCTTTTAAACATTACCTTTTTTTGGGGGGTGTCTCTCTACCTGGACGGTAGCAAGCAGTTGTGAGCTCAGTGCATTGAGAAGCATTAATTTGGAAACACCACCACACTAACAGAGTTTCAGATGCTGGCTTGGTGCAAAGCCTGCAGCACTCATGACAGTTTACACTCTTCCATTTGGATTCGCCCTTTGTGTAATTATTCTGTCTTCAGCCTTACCAAATGGTCCAAAATAATACTAGCTTCTTGGCAGACATTCCACATGGAATTGCGTAGATCCACAAACGTAGCAGTCCTGTGTACTCTCGTCTTGGCAAATTTTTCATGTCCATGGAAGAAGTAATTGTTGAGTAGTTAATTACATAAGCTTTGTCCACATGACTGATTTTTAGAATATGAAATTAATTCTTCCATTGTATAGAGCATGCAAGATGCAGCACAAGTCCTGACTAATTTGGCCATGATCTTGCTTTAGTTCTCTAGCTAAAAGTACGTATTATTTTAATCATAGATACGTGTCCTGTGTCCTCGGATGTCCCTATGAAGGGAAGATTTCTACAGCTAAAGTTGCAGAGGTGAGTTCATCATAAATATAACCAGAATTTCTGAGACGTTTTTGTCTCCCTTTTGTGGATGTGAATTGGGCACTGGGGGCTGGAGGATGTGTCAAACCGTTTAACCAAAGACACAGGGAAGACCGGGGAAGGTTACAGCTAGCTGCCACCCTAGGGGGGAGGGAAGACTGAGTCTAGCTGCAATGGACAGGGGAATTCAGGGAGGTGTGGGGACCTGGAGACTTTTGATCTCAGAGAAGAGTCTCCTGGCTGTTGTCCCCATGGCTGTTGTGCTCCAGGGAAGCATACACTGATTCCTCTGTACAGCAGGTCTCCAGCTCTGGGGAAGGGAATGGCAAAGCTGCCTTTTCAGTAAGCATCTTGGGTTTTGGACAGGTCTCAAAGAAGATGTACTCAATGGGATGCTACGAGATTTCCCTGGGTGACACCATTGGTATTGGGACCCCAGGGAGCATGAAGGAGATGCTGACAGCAGTCATGAAAGAGGTGCCAGTTGGGGCCCTTGCTGTTCACTGCCATGATACCTACGGGCAAGCTCTTGCCAACATCTTGGTAGCACTTCAGGTAAGGTTCTTGCTTTCCTTGAGTTTTTTTTTGTGCTTGCTTGTGAACCATAGATTTGAGGAACAGGACCACAGTTTGTCCTTTAAGAGGAGTTTACTGATAGTGGTTTTGTTTGCAGATGGGTGTGAGTGTGGTTGATGCTTCTGTCGCTGGCCTTGGAGGCTGCCCCTACGCCCAAGGAGCATCAGGAAATGTTGCTACAGAGGACTTGGTGTACATGCTGAATGGCCTGGGAATCCACACGGTAAGCGCAAGCAGCTTTTGCCTGGAGCACCTGAGCCTCCCGCACAATGGCTCTGTTTGGGTTTCAGCAGGAGTTCAAAATTTGGCCCGGGGAGCCTGAGCATAGTGGGTACAGCTGGAGGATCACTCTGGGTCAGCCAGGCTGTGCCTGGGGGCCTTGTCTTGCCACACTAATCCCACCCCCACCCACCGGGAGCATTTCCTTCTCTCCCTTTTTCAGTGCTCTGCAATTTGGCACTTGCTCTCAGAATCACACTAGTGAGCAGCAGGCACTGAGGGCCTCGTTAATGTACCTTTAAAGGCTCCCTCACCGCCTCCTAGTCTCTCCCAGTGATGCCAGTTGTTAGTGGACAGCTTTATGTGGCAGAACCAGTACCAAGGCATGTCGTATCTTTTTTCCCGTGAAGGGTGTAGATCTGCAGAAGCTGATGGACACGGGCACGTTTATTTGCAATGCTCTCAACAGACGAACCAATTCCAAAGTGTCCCAGGCATCTTGCAGACTGTGATACTGAATCGCGTTTCTCCTTGGATTAAGAAGAAAGCAAGGATCCGGCATTGGCCGTGTTTCCCCTCTGTTCTGCTGCCTCTGATCTTCAGTGCTCCTTCCAGACTCAGTGCTTGAGAGGAAATGCATAATCCATCAGAATCTATAAAGAAATGAAAAAACCAAGAAGACTATATTCAACCTTGAAGGTGTTAGCCACTTGCCTTAGAGAAGGGAGGACATGGGTGGGCCGAGGGAGAAGTAGCGGCTGCAACACTTGCCTTCTCGCAGAGAGCTGCGGTCTTTGGCACCAGCTCAGAACAGCATCTGATAACTTCTGCCTTGAGAGTGTGTTGCCATAAACTCCCAGCAGAGGATAAACCACAGCTTTTCCAGTTAGAGCACTTCTCCAGGTCGGGCTTGACCCTTCTTCCTTTCTCTCTCCTCGCTACAAATGTTAAGACTGAAATCAAAAGTCTCCCCTTTGTCATTCACGTGTCAAGGGGCAACCTTGGACCTTCTGTCTTAGCATCTAGGGGTTGTAATAAAGGACTGTATCTGTTGTAAGATACTTTTAAATACTAGGAGTAATTATCACATTATTTAACATTCTAAACTATTAGAAATTTGGTTTAACTAAACCCATTAAAGAGCTTTTGCTGCTCGTTGGGTTCCAAGTGCCTCTTCTACCAGCACTCAATGTGGAAACGCTGCACCATCATGGGCTGTGGCCGATCCCCTGAGAGCAGACAGCGTGGAACACGCTGATTCTGTACGCACGGGTACTCCTCACGGTAGACAGGTCCTAGGGAAGTCTTCCCCCGTCTTCTATTTAAAATAATTTATTTAACAGTTTATTTGTGAGACCAGAGACAAGTGCAGAGACCTTGTAGCTGTGTGCTGCACCTTTCTCTGACCTTCCCAGCGTGCTGTATACGGGACCGTCCCTCCGGGTGTCTTCGCATCACTTCAATAAGCTGTAACACTTAAATAAACCGTAACACTGAAATAAGCTGCCTTCGGTGAATAAATCGGTGGGTTTCAGCCTGGGGCTCGGCGCCCTCCTCCCGCCGCTAGGGGGCGCTGCGCGATTGGATGCTCCCTGCCCCTCCCCGCGGGGCGTCTGGTGTGGCCACGCCCTCTCTGCCCGGCGCGCCAATGGCCGCCGTCCCTCTACGCTACTCCCCGCCCCGGGGGAGGGGGCGTGGCGACGGCACTCCGCGCATGCGCT
>NW_010972953.1:3462747-3476820 GCF_000737465.1 Haliaeetus leucocephalus | reverse complement strand
AGCAGAGGGACATGCTGCCGTGCTCGGCTGTGCCCTCCTTCAGCAGGGAGATCCCCCACCCCGGGCCCCTGAGGTAAAATCCAGCCCCTGAGGTAACCCCGGGCCCCTGAGGTAACCCCGAACCCCTGAGGTAAAATCCAGCCCCTGAGGTAACCCCGAACCCCTGAGGTAAAATCCGGCCCCTGAGGTAAAATCCAGCCCCTGAGGTAACCCCAAACCCCTGAGGTAAAATACAGCCCCTGAGATGAATCCAGCTCCTGAGGTAACCCCGAAGCACTGAGGTAAATCCTGCCCCTGAGGTAACCCTGGGCCCCTGAGGTACATTCAGCCCCTGAGGTACATTCAGCCCCTCTGGGGCCCCCCAGCCCCACAGGGACCTCTGGTCCCGGCCCCTCAGGTAAGTCCTGGACGGGACCCCAGCCTCCCAGGCGATGTGCAGCCCCTCAGAAGACCCCCGGACCCACAGGCAGCCCCAGTCCCAGCTCCTCAGGTAACTCCTGGCCCCAAGCCCAGACCCATGGGTATCCCTGGCCCTGCAGGTAACCCTGTCCCACGTCCACACCCTGTCCCAGAGGCCCCTGCCCTGTCCCGCTGCCTGGTCACCTGCCTGGCGAAAAGCAGCATTATTTTGGCTTTTCAGCCCTTGCCTGCCTGGCTCAGGCTCTGTCTTCCCCTGGAGCTGCCCTCCCTGGCTGCCAGAGGAGCTCTGGGGCCGGCAGCAGACACAGGACAGGGCAGTTTAGGGGTTTCAGTTGGGTTTTCAGCCTGAGACGCAGCTCTGAGAGTGACTAAAGTCACCCAGGGAGGAAACTTACCCTGCGCTGCCTCCACATGCCTTGGTAATAAAGTGGATTCTCCCTTCTTCCCACTGGGCAGGAGCTGCTCTTCAGTTCCAAGGGGTGGGGGCTTTCTTGCAGGTTATTTTCCAGGTTTCCACTCTGTGTATGGCAGCAAATGTCCCTGTAATCTGCAGTGACCCAATGCCCACCTTCCTGGGAAGCAGGGGTGGAACAGGGCCAGCACTGGGAAGGGAGGCTGAAGGGAGTCGTGGGACTGTTGTAAAGAGGGGATTTCAGAGCTGGAGAAAAAAGGGGGAATAGGTAGAAAAGGGCAGAGCTGATATACCCCTGTGGAGACCACCCAAATTAATACCGTTAAATGATTCCCTGCCCTTGTGCTATGGGGTGAATTAGCCTGAGGGATTTGTGCTGTAGGATATGGGTGACACCAGGACCTTGGCTGGATTTAAAAGAAAGAACAAGGGTTTTTCCCCAGTATGTGACAAGTGTCAGATAAACCCTCCCTGTCCAGAAGGTGTGAACCACATCGGCAGGGTGTGCTACAACCTGCCCAGCCCATTCCTCTCCGGATGTCATGCCAAGCGCAGGGAGTGCCTAGAGGCAGTGCTGACGTGACAGTGTCCAAGTCCTGCCTGCCCCTTCCCTCCCAGGGCCCCTGGCTGCTTCACACAGCGCTCTGCACTGAAGGGCTTTCCTCCCCCAGGGAGCCATGGCAGAGAAGATCCTGGTGACTGGCGGAGCTGGCTACATTGGCAGTCACTGTGTGCTGGAGCTGGCGGAGGCTGGCTATGTCCCTGTGGTCATAGACAACTTTCACAATGCCATTCGAGGTACGGAGAGCCTTCCTGTACAAGGGGCTCGACCCCTCTCAGCCTGTGCCGGGACCTCTGGCTATCCCAGCACCTCATCCCCTTCCATCTCTCCAGGGGCAGACGCGCTCCCTGAGAGCCTCCGGCGTGTGCAGCAGATTGTGCACCAGCCCATCCTCTTCCAGGAGCTGGATATCACCAATGAGGTAGCGCTGCAGGAGCTCTTCAGTAAGGTAAGAGCAAGAGCTACAGTGCTCCAAGGTGGCCTCATGGGCTCTGAGGGGTGAGAGGGGTTTGTGCTGGGGGTGGGAACCAGGAGGGAAATGTGGACTGCGCAGGAGCTGAGCGAGGAAGACAGTGCTGAGGAAATGCTGTGACCAGTGAATGTTCCTCTGGGCCATGGAAACTACATGGGCTGACTGAATGAAACTCCTGGGGAGACTTCTGACTGGTTTCTGCCTGGAGCTTCTGTCTCCTATTGCCGTGGCACTGACACCGAGCACCTTCTCCCTCTGCAGCACCGTTTCTCAGCCGTGATGCACTTTGCGGGGCTGAAGGCAGTGGGGGAGTCTGTGCAGAAGCCCCTGGAGTACTACAGGGTGAACCTCACTGGGACCATCCGGCTGCTGGAGGTGAGTGGAGCTGGGAGGGCAGCGTGTGGTGCTCGGGGCCACACGGGTGCTGGGTGACTGGTGCTGGGTGTGATCCTGCTCTGGGGTGGCTGTGCTGGCTGGCAGCCTGGTCCCTGTGGTGTTCCCTGTGCCTGGGCCCTGTCCCAGGGGTGTAATGGTGCCTGCATGGTGGGAGCTGCTGCCTGCGGAGGGCTGAGCTGCGCGGCTGAGCTGGAGGGTGCAGATCTTGCTGGCTCAGTGGCAGCTGGTCCCTGCTCCCCAGACCATGAAAGCCCACGGCGTGAGGAACATCGTGTTCAGCAGCTCTGCCACTGTCTACGGAGACCCCAAGTACCTGCCCCTGGATGAGAACCACCCAGTTGGAGGCTGCACCAACCCCTATGGCAAATCCAAGTACTTCATTGAGGAGATGATTCGAGACCTCTGCAAAGCGGAGAGGGTGAGGAGCTGCCCAAAAGCACGCAGGGCTGGGAACTGAGGTCTTTTCCCACTGGAGCGTGCTGGGGTGACCAGGCAGCACTGTGCAGCACTACACCCTCCCCAGGCAGCCACGTTTGTGTGTGTCCCCAGGACTGGAATGCCGTTCTCCTGCGCTATTTCAACCCCATTGGTGCCCACGAGTCGGGCATGATCGGAGAAGATCCTCAGGGGATCCCGAACAACCTCATGCCCTACGTGGCACAGGTACCGCCCCGCTGCAGCCTTTGAGGACCCTCCTGCTCGCAGTGCCTGTGCGGGGCATGGGCTGATGGGGGTCTCCCTGTGTGCAGGTGGCAGTGGGGCGCCGGGAATTCCTCAGCGTGTTTGGGAATGACTACAAGACGGACGATGGAACAGGTACATCGCAGAATGGGTGGAGCAGAGACACCCCATCCCCTGGGGCAGCTGTCGCAGCTCCTCAGCCTGGCTGCGCCCTGGACAGGAGGGCTTTGCGCTCACCCTCTGTGTCCCCACAGGTGTCAGGGATTACATCCATGTTGTGGATTTGGCTAAGGGCCATATCGCTGCTTTGAAGAAGCTCAAGGAGAACTGCGGCTGCAAGGTACCAAGGGGGCCGTTGTCTGGGGTGCTGTCAGCCCTGCTGGGGCTGGGCCAGGGCTGGGCTTTCACAGCCCTAGGGGAGCTAAAAGGGGGCCTGGCCCTTCTCCCCTTCCAGAAAAAGCTGACTTATGTCCCTTATCCTCCTCCCAGATCTACAATCTGGGTACAGGCACCGGTTATTCCGTCCTGCAGATGGTCCAGGCCATGGAGAAAGCCTCGGGGAGGGAGGTAAGGTCTGACTCAGAGCCTGCAGGGCCACCGGCACAGAGCCAGCTGCTCCCACAGGCTTCCCTTCGCCACCCCAAGCCATCACTGCCTCAGCAGCCCCTGTGCCTGTGTCTGTGGCAGCCACTGGCACCGTTCCCTCAGCTCCTGGGCCTCAGACAAGTCCCCTCTGCTGGGCCCCAGGAGCCCTCAGACCCCACGGTGCTGCTTTCCCTGCAGATCAAGTACAAGATCACCGGCCGGCGGGAGGGAGATGTGGCCTCCTGCTACGCCAACCCAGCGCTGGCCGAGCGTGAGCTGGGCTGGAAAGCTGCCTTTGGCCTGGACAAGATGTGTAAGAGCATCCCCTTCCCCGGCATGCTGTGTGCTGTCGGCTGCCCCCCTCCTGGCCCACCCCTCACCGCCATTCTCCCTGTTGCAGGTGAGGACCTGTGGCGGTGGCAGCTGCAGAATCCCACAGGCTTCAGCAAGAACTGAGCTGTGGCCCAAGGGCTCACCTGGCTGCTGTGGGTTGCTCTAGGCCAGCTCTGCCTGCCTCCCCAGCGAGACTGTGATCATCCTGGGTGCAGTTCCAGCTCCTCCTCCTGCCTGTTGCGTGGGGCAGGAAGGCAGGAGCATCCCTAGCCTCTCTACTCCTCATCCTCATTCCCCCAGGTCCTTTGCATCTCATAGAGTGGAAACACAAGAAGAACAGAGCCGGGGCCCAGCTTTGGCACCCAGGGCACAAAACCTCCTTGTGGGAATGCACAGGGGCTGGTGCCAGCCCCAGCAGGGAGAAGGCGCTTGGCTGGGCCCTGCAGCTGCTCTCAGACCTGCTCCTGGGCCTTCCCTGTGCTTTGGGAAGTGGCCACCTCCAGCACCCAAATAAGCGAGTCCTGTCCGGCCCAAATTGCAGATGAAACCACCCATTCCCTGCTGCATCCAGCGCCCAACCTGCCCAGCTTGGGGAGCAGGGGTGGTTCCCAGTCTCGGCAGGGGAAAGCCGGGGCACCCACTGCCCCCTGCCCTGGGCAGGGAGAGGGCTGCTCAGCTGCTGAGCACCTACCTCATGGCCTCGGGCCCCAGGAACACCCAGACCCCCGCACTCCTGCAGGGACCAGTCACATCCTGAGGCCACCATGGCTCATTTCCCCAGCCCAGCTCCCCAGGGCCAAGGCCCTAATGGCTGCCAAGGGCTTCCCCCCCACACCCCTTTTCCCCTGCACCCCCCCCAGCATGGTTTTGGGGACCAAGTCTCATCTCCTACATATTCCTGCCGAGCCAGAGGAGCTCCTGCCCCTGGCTGTGCCAGCCCTGGGCATGGCCAGCCTCACCAGGCTGCACGCAGCCCCTCTCCACCGCTGCCATTAGATTTGGCTGGTGCCTGGTTTTGCTTCCATGTTGCCTGTGGCAGCCGCTTCCATAATCACATTGCCAAAGGCTTCCCAGGAGAAGGCTCTGCTCAGCTGTCAAATACTGGTCCTATTTATTGCTGGCAGTTCTAACGGCTTCATTAGGCAGTGATGACGCAGTCAGCCCGGTTTGCTGTCAGTTGGATTAATAACTTATGCTACTAAATTATGAATTGAGCTTTTGATTTGTTTTTAAATAAACTTTCTTACTTTCTAAGTGGCAGCTCTGTTCTGCTTCCACTCAGCCGGAGCTGCTCCCCCTGGGGCCTCGTGCTAATCTGCTCCCCCCAAACCTCCGTTACAGAGGTGCTGACGGCGCTTCCTGCCCGGCCACGAATGACGGCAACTCGGCTCTGGGAGAGGCTTATGATTTATTTAACCTTGTTTCCGACTCTGTGGAACACACACACAAAAAAACCCCAAACATTTACAAGGAAGACAAAAGAGAGAGAAGAAGAAGAAAAAAAAAAAAAAAAACTGTATTGAGGAATGGAGAGAAGCCATTCTCCCTCCCGGGTCCTCAGCACAGCCCCGGCCAGGCACGTGCTGCTCAGGCGGGGAGCGAGCAGGAATGCTCTGCAAAGGGGCCAGCGTGGCCACGAGTCCCGGGCCCCCGCTACACACACAGTTCCAGTTCACAGTCAAATAGGTCAGTCTGTCCGTCCGCCAGCCCTCAGGTAACCTCTGCAGGGAGCTGCGTTCCCATCCCAGCCAGCCCCTCTCGCCTCCCCACCCGCCGAGCGCAGGGAGGGGAGGACACAGCAGCTTTAAAACAAAGTAGAAGAAACAGCAGGACTGAACCCCAAGCAAGGGGAAGAGCTGGGCTCCCCCCAACACCAGCAGCAGGTTTGCTGGTTTAAGACTTCCTAAAAGGGGAGAGGGGAGAGAAAAAAACCAAACCCCAACCCAAAATAACCCAAGAAACCAACCAAGGATGGGTCTGACAGATCCGACTCTCCGGAGAGCGGGTTATTGCTTTGCGCATCCCAGGCGGGGAGGGCACGGCTGGAGCAGAGCTGCTGGCATCGAGCCCCCCACTCCCCGCTTGCCCCCCCCAGAGCAGCCCTCGCCCTCCAGGAGATGCCGGCCCCGGCACTGTGAGCCCGGCCACGGGGCACCAAGCAGAGGGTCTGCGGGTCGAGGGGCCGGACAGGGCATCAACCCACACAGAGCCGGAGCACACGGGAGGGAGCAACGGCCCTTAGGCTAGGTGGGTTTTGTGGTGTATTTTTTTTTAAAAGACATGTACAGCTCCAGCCCCGAAGGGCCCAACAGTGCTGTGGGCTCAGCCCATGGAGGAGAGGCGAGGAGAAGGGCAGCGCTGCTCAACAGCAAGTGCCCTCGGCCCTGCGGGAGGGGAGGGGGGGCAGCCAGAAGCCCACCCGCGGAGACATTCGGGGCCCTGTGCCCAGGGAGCTGCTCTGCTTGGTGGGGACGGGCCAGGCCCCACGCCCCAGCCAGCCACGGCACGGCCAGGCCACCGCTCAAGAGAGGACAAACCTTGGCTGCAGCCGGGTGTGAGGGAGCCCGGGGAAACCTTTGATTGTACACGGAAAGGCCAACAGAGCCCACAGCCCTGGCCCTGGGAAGCACGGAGACCCCCGTGCTGCCCTGCAGGATGGGGTACAGCTGTACCCAGGTGTTAGATGCTGGTGAGATGATGGCTGGGAGCAAACCTGCTTCCTCCAGCTGCGCCAGCCTGGGCCAGGAGCCATCCCTGGGGGTCGGGGGGACCTCTCCTCACCTCTCCTCTCCCTCCCCAAGCCAGCCCAAGTCCAAAGGGAAGGAGAAGTAGCAGCAAGAGAGACGTTAAGGACCGGGCCAGCGCCGGGCAGGCTCCATGGCAAAGCTGCTCGGACGCCAGCTGTAAACGGCAGCGCTTTGGGACTCGGTGGGTGCAGAGCTAGGCCGAGGGAGGGACAGATGCCTCTGGCAGCCCTCACTGGGCTGAGGAGGAGATTGTAAAAGCAACAAGAGGAGGAGGAGGAGAAGGAGGCGATTATCTCGAGGAGGGCAGAGCTGCCACAAGCCGATGGCTGAGGCTGCTGGAACGCGGGACGAGCCCACCGGGGAGTGTGCGTGTGTGACAGGGCGGGGGCCGGGGCTCCGAGCGAGGAGGTGCAGGAGCTGTGTGGACGCCTTTCTGCCAGCCTCGGGGAGACGGGGCAGCCTTTGGCGGTACCGGCCCAGAGCAGAGCCTCTCCCCTGGGCCTCGAGGTGTTCGCAGGAGAGTCCCGGGTTCCTGAGCTCTGATTGAAAACCCGTGAGTCACCTGAGCGGAGGTCGAAAGCAGCCGCAGAAGAGGACGGGCCGAGGGCAGAGGAGGAGCACAGGCTGCTCTGGGTCACAGAGGGCTCCAGAGGGTGCCCCAGCCCTGCCCTGTGCCCGCACCGCTCCTCCCGCCGCACAGGGACACATCCCACCCCTAATACTGTTAGAAAAAAAACCAAACCCAAACGCAACAAAAAAACCTCACCCGCGCCGTGCCAGACCCACACACTGTGGTGCCTGAACAAGGAGTCGAGGGGATGGTGACCCCCACAGAAACCGCTCGGAGCAAGAGGAGGAGAGAAAAGGCCACTCGAAGACTCGCCTTAGACAGCTCCGATCTCAGCTCCGAGAGCAGCAGGGAGAGATGGGGCACACCCAGCTGGAGAGGACGCGGTGCGAGGAGACGGGAAGAGGCGGGGGCCGGGGGTGCGGCGGGAGGTGCGGTGGGGTGCCATGGCTTCCGTTTGCAGCGGACGGGTCACGGGGGAAAGATCAGTGGGTGCGACCTTGGTGTCCTTCCCTGCGACAGTCTCGATTGGCTCCACTTAGATCCGGGGCAGCAGCTTCTCGATGAACTCCTTCACCGCCATCATCTCCTGCAGAGAGCACAGAGCCCGTCACTCCGGCGCTCCTCAAGGGCCATGCCTTGCCCCAAACGTGGGGGCACGAAGGCTGTGCAGCCTCCCCAGAGTGAATCAGGGAACAAACACATGTCCTGTGGGTTCTGGACTCAGCAATGTCCCTGCCCTGCCTGACCCACTGCGCCGGGGTCAGTCCCAAAGGTGAGACCAACCCCTGAAGGTCCCGTCCCCTCTCTCTGCCCCGAGGCACTGACCTGAGGACAGGAACTGTGCATCACACCGGGGTAGGTTTTGAACTGGACCTTGGTGGGAGTGACGACAGATTTCAGCTTTTCAGCAGTGAGGGCCCCGAAGCGGACTGGGATCATGGGGTCCATCTCCCCGTGGCACTGCAGGATGGCGATGTCCTTGTTCACGCCGTTATTCGCCGCCTGCAGCGAGGAAGGAAGCGCTCAGGGGTGCCCAGGAGACTGGATGCCAAGCGGGGAACGGGGCAGGTGCTTTATCTGCATCCCCATGCCCATCACCTGGCAGCTCCCCTCCTCAAGAGGGCTCTGGGAAAGCTGTTCACACAGCGCCTACTGCCCTGCCACCAAAGGCCTCCTCCCACGCTGCCACCAGGATTGAGCTGCTGCCCAGCGGGTGTGAGGAAGCCTGGGGAGCAGATCGGCTCGCAGATGCCCACACCAGATCGGTGGCAGAGCCCTGATCTCTGCTGTGCCCTCGCCTGCTCCGGGTCTCAGGAGCAAGGACACAGGATTAAGCCCCTGCCACAGGCACCTCGTGCCTCCCGCAGCCCCGGGCTCACTGCAGCAAACTCCAGAGGAGAAAATCCACCCCCCACCAACCCTCCCTGCAGACACGCGTGGCGGCAGCAGCGCAGGGTACCTGCGGGAAGGCCTTGTGCAGCGGGAGCCAGCAGCTGAGCGCCACGATGCCAGCCAGCTGGTGCTGGCAGGTGAGAGCTGTGTACAGCGACAAGGCACCGCCCTGCAGCAGGGGAGGAAAATCTGTTAGTGCCGGAGCAGGAGGATCGGCAGCCCTGGGATCACCCAGCATCCACCCGCCTCCTCGCCACAGACGCTCCCTTTGAGGGGTGTTTTCGGAGGGCGAAGAGGGGTCCCAACCCTCAGTCTGCTCCACCTCAGCCCCCCGCAGCCCAGCTCACCTGTGAGAAGCCCCCCAGGATGATGCGGTTGGGTGGGATCCCGTTCTTCATCTCATGCTCGATAATTGCTTTAACTGGAAGAAGACAGAGAAACAGGGTCAGTAGAAGGTGGAGGGGGGGCTGAAGAGCATCACCCGAGGCCTGGGGGTGCAGACAGGACACTCAGCACATCAGGGAGAGGCAGGTGCCAGAGGTCCCATGGACTGAACACACTTGGCTTTAGCCAGAAAGCAGGTGGGCTGGGATCACAGGAGAGCAGAAAGGAAGGAGAGGTGGAAGGAAGACATCCGCTTCTGTCCCAGTGAGGGAGAGGTGCTCAGGAGCTCAGGACTTCCCCCTCCCCAAAGTCTCTTACTGTTTTCTGCAGCTTTCTTGATTCCAGCTTCATCCTCAGGTGCATCCGGAGTCAACCCCATCAGGTCAAACCTGGGAGAAGCAGCAGGGTCAGCCCCAAACCTCTGCCAGCACCCAGGGTGTGGGGAGGCAGGAGCTGGGTTGCTCTGCCCTTCCCCTGACTCCTACAGGGCAGCGGATTTTGGCTCCAGTCCCCTTCCTCCCAGTCCCCAAAATACACCCCCAGAAGGGTGCCACCCACCACTGCCACCCAAAGCACTGACCAGGAGGGCATAACCATCTTCATGTTGAGGGTCACGGGGATCCGGGGCCTGGAGAAAAAACAGTTTGGGTGTTTTAGTTCAAGCGCAAGAGACGCAAGTCCGAGCCAAGGGGAGCACGGTGACCAGCCCTCCTGCCTGCAGCTGCAGGATGAGACTCCCAAGGGACAGCAGCAGGTCGGTGCCACCAAACCCAGCCTGGGGACTGCAAGGTGACCCCAGGGATCATCTATGAGCCCCAAGCAGATCCCAGCTGAGCTGGCAGCTCCAGGGCGTTGTCAAGCAGCCCGTCTGGGGAGGAGAGCACCTGGGTCCCTCTCCTGTTTGCTGCTGCCGAGCCAGGAGATGCTGATGGAGCAGCTGCCTCTGCTGCCGAGATGGGACACCGGGAAGCCGAGGCCCTGCTGCCGGGGACACTGCTGCAGCCGAGCTCTCCCTGCCCGGTGAGTGCCCCCCCTGCATGGGCTGCTATCCACCCTGGGGACACATTGGGGAGCATTTCCTTCCCTTTCTGCTGAGTGTCCTCCTGCCTGACCAGGGGAACGGGGAAGGAGCTGTGGTGCTTTTTGGCTTTCACTGCAGCCATCGGGGAGAGGCAGAGGGCAGGAGGGGGGAAGAAAACAGACTCAGAGCAGCAGCTCCCATGCTGATCGGCTCTGTGGGAAACGACTCTGCCTGCAGGCAGCAAATGTCAGGGCTGGGGCCCTGCACGAACTGGCCACAGCAGGAGAGCAAGCCTCACTGCACAGCCCTGCGGGTAGGTCAGGGCACAGGCCACCGTCTGCCTCTCCGAACAGTCTTGGCAGCAGGCACCAGTGTCACAGCCCACCCAGGCTCCCCAAGGCCCCTTCCCGAAGCAAGGACGGCACTTACGCGTGAGGGCAAATATATTTCACGTAGGGGAGGCGGATGGAGGAGAGAGCGTCAGCCCAGCTGTGCCTGGGGAGAGAGGAGAGGAGGAGTTCAAGGCTTGCCTTAGCACTTTGGAGGATGCTGGCGAAGGTGAGGGATTTCCCCCAAGGACAGGTTTCCTCCAAGGCTGCTGGCCCCCTGCCCTGACATTACTTTACCAGGTCCTGCCCACCCCGGCAGCCTGAATCCCAATGTGAATCCCCGGCACAGACCTCCTCTGCGGCAGGGCAAAGGCAGCACACAAAGCCCTGCAGCTGGAGGCAGAGGAGCTGCTAGCAGCAAGGGAGGAGGGAGAATCTCCTGCGCAGGGAAAAACCTTTTGTTACTGCTGTATCTCATGCTGTCCTCTAAGGTGGCCTTGCACATTAGAGCGATGCACTCGCGTAGACACAACCCAACTCCTCCCAGCCCTCCCAAGGACTGGAAAAACCGCAGTGCTTATCTGCTTGCCTTAAAGAAAGCAGAAAATCAAACCCGCAGGAGGCGGGGGGCTGCCAGGCTGCCGGGATCATAAATATTCAAGTGCAGACAGCTGCTGGCCGGCGATTCCCTGTGAGGGTGGCGCAGGCACAGCTATCGGACCGAGCTCAAAGCCCCAGACAAATCTCAGAGCTGCCCCTGGGGAAAGCAGCATTGGTGCTTGCAGCGAATGGCCGGGCCCGGGTCTGCTTTCAGCAAACCACGCGTCACAGCCAGAGCCAGCTCCAGGAATACTCACCCTGTGTCTCCAAGGCCATGTAAAAAAATGACCTGTTAAATTAAGCAGAAAAACAAAAGAATTAGCTGGTGCGACAGCCGGTGCCCTGGGAGAGAGGCAGGGCTGGGCTCGCAGGGAAGCGGCAAAAGGCCACTTAGTCACTAACTAGAAGAGACTCTAACAGGCAAAAACTAGCTGATGCTAATGACACAGTTTTGAGCATGACGGATGGGCGGAACAGGTACATCATCGTTATCGTGCCACAGAGCCTGCTGTCACAGCCAGGTCCATGGGCGTCATCGGCCCCTTGGCTGCCCAGCAGAGCAGAGGGCCAGGGAGCAATGGATCATCCTGCCAGGCTGCATGGCACCACGCTGAGCGGAGGCCGAGCTTGCCAAGAACTCACAAAACCCATCCCTACAGGCTTTTCACCTAAGGCTAGAGCAACCCCTAAGCAATAGGGAGAAGAGGGAAGGCAGCCTGCTGAGCCCCAGGGAAGGGCAGAGGATTTTCTTTGGGGGATTTGGCTTTAAAAGCTTAAATAGCCAAATCAGATCTAACTCCCACTGACTTCCCTGCAGGTCAAGCCTAGCTGTGAGGCTGCGCCCGCGCTTCTGCGCTGGACCAAGCACCAGAAACGAACAGTCCAGCCCAAAGGGCAGTTACTTTTCCCCAGTAAGACAAGACCTTGCTGGTCCTGCATCCCCTTTGATGTACCAGGATGCACATCTGAAGAGCTGAGGGATTACAGGTTCAGCTCATGGCCCCTCTGAACCCCACGGAAGCAGCTCCTTATTTTCAAGACTGCTAAAAGGGAAGAAGCAGGTGAGGCAGGAGGGGTCCGGCCCTTACCGCGGCAGTCTCCCGCTCTGCCCCTGAGACAGTCACTGCGTCAGCGAGGAGGGGGACAGACATGTTGTTACCACACATACACCGAGAGGGACTCAGACACTGGCACCTGCGGGACAGAGGGACAAAGGTAAGGCAGGAAAATAAACCCCTCTTACCCCTTGGCAACTATTTGCACCAGAGGGACCAGCTATTCGGAGAAAAATTAAAGAGTACATGAAGGCTTTGATGTTTAAGCCCTTGGGACAGCCCCACTCCATCCCTGGCCCAGCAACGCCAGAGAGCCAGGAAGCAGCAAATGATTCCCACATCGCAGCACCAGATGCGTGCGAGCAGGGATGCATGCGTGGGGTGTTGGAAGTGTTAAAATTAGCTCTTTCTGTTACACCTCAAAGCCAAAGTTATTTCTGTGACTGTAACGATGTGGGCAGAGGGCAGCCGGGCAGCGCGCAGCCTCAGCGTCCCTTCCCGGCTGCTAGCGGAGCCGAGGAGAAGCCTGACCCACATCTGCTCCGATGGTGAAGCAGGAAACGCCAGCCCTCCGCACGCAGCAACACAAGCTTTACAGCACTAATAAAAGGTCCAGCCCTCTTTTATGGAGCTGTTTAGGGATAAACCAGAGCGTTCAGGCGCTGGCCTGAGACCCAGCCCTACGCTGCCTCCCAGAGCCTGCGTCCCCCCGCAACGATGGCATCCCTGTCCCTCCCTGATGGGCAGCCAGCCAGGGCCACCACCTCTGTCCCCACCACAACAGCCTCCTGCCAGCACAAAGGGCTGATTGTCACCTCCCGGATCCCTGTCACCTGCAGAACGAGCAGCTCCGGCAGAACTAACAGCCCCCACGACACCACCTTCAGACGCGACAGTCGATGGTGTTTGTTCCCAGTCCGGTGCAAATCACTAAAACTACCGCTCCTCACGTGACAGGCCCTAACCACCACTTACCGTCCAGGACTAATTAGATCAGAGCACGCTTACAGCGCTGCCATCATCTCCCGGGAGCAAGATCAGCCTGCCGGCTACTGCTGGGAGCAAGATCAGCCCCCGTGGTCTGCCTGACTCTTCACATCTCACAGCAAGCACCACCCCCAGAGGGTTTTGGATGGCACGGGACCACCTGAACCCCCCCAAAACTCCCGGTACCCCAGCAGACAGCCTTACCCAACAGAAACAGCCGCCTCCTCTACCAGCCCGGGCCAAGACCTGCCCGACTCGTTTCACCAACTGTTCGTCAGCTGTTTGCCCGACGCAAATAAAAACACCGGGAACAACAAGCTCCTCGGGTCTGGCAAACCTCACAGACTCACAGCCCACGTGCTCATGTGTACTCCAGGGTCAAAACAACCAGTGAGGAAAAACAGCACCTGCCAAAAATCCCGGCGAGAAGAGCCATAAATAAAAGCATCTTCCATGACAGATGGAGATGCTGAAACGTGCTCCCTGAGCAGACACAGGCTCACGTCTTTGCCTTATTCAGAGGCTTCAGGGAAAGGAGGGGTTTCGAGGGTCAAGGCTGCCCGAAAAAAAACACGAGTCACCCGTGGAGACACCCGAGATTTCTCTGGGGTGTTTCTGCCCCACTCCCAGGGCATCTACAGGAGGGTCCAGGGCTCCCGCCACAAGAACAGCTTGAGCAGAGGCAGCCGTGAGGCCAAAACATAACACAGGAAGGATAAAGCCCCTGAAAGGGGTCTGTGCCTGAAAAAAAAGCACGCACACACACAAAAAAAGACGAACTTTTGAGAGATCTGTGTCCGATTCCAGCTGTCTCCGTAGCAGCCCCAGAGCTATCGCACCCCTCACCCATGAGAGCGATGCCAGCAGGAAACCCACAGCCGGGACCCGGCGTTACGCGTCGTCAGGAGGGGAGCAAATCGCTAATTGTTGTTTTATTAACGTGGCCCGGCCTTTCCCACTCCCGCAGGCCCAAAACCAGCCGGTGGCGAAGCGGCACGGAACCGGTGAAGGGAGAGAAAGGCAACAGGAGGCTGGAGAAATCCCGCCTGCCCCGGTTGGAAGGAGAAACCCAATTTTTGGTGGAAATGTTGGGGTTTTTTTTTGGGGGGGGGGGTCCTAAAGGCTG
>NW_010972953.1:3459284-3462730 GCF_000737465.1 Haliaeetus leucocephalus | reverse complement strand
TCCCCTCCCGGTGGTACGTCCCGCCCCGCACCTCTCCCGCGGAGCCCGGCGCGCGCTCTCCTCCGGTTCCCCCGACGCGCTCCCACCGGAACTTCCGGCCGCCGGGTGGCGGTCGGGGAGTTCAGCGCGGCGGAAGTGACGCATTACCCGTCCCTCAGGGGGCGGCCATTTTCGTAGAGGATTCCGCTCAGGGCAGAGGCGAACGCGGCGGGACCGGCCACGGTCCCCCTCGACGTTACCACAGCGGGCCGCTTCCCCTTCCCCACCGCCTCCCTTCCCCTCTCTGCCGCCGGTCAGGCACCGAGCATCGCCCTCTCCCCGCCAGACAACCGCCGGTGACAGCCGCGGCCTGGAGCCGTCCCCGCTGTCTCAACCCCCGCAACCCGGCGTCTCCCTCTGGGGCGAGAAGGGCCGCTCCGCACACTAGGCTGTGACCCACGTTCAGGGACAGGGATGCGGGTGACCAGGCCGCAGCCGGAGCTCTGCACCTCAGCGCGTGTTTTATTGACAGTCAGAGAAGGAAACGATACCAGACACGAGCTTGCCACTGCCTAAAGACCGAGTCTCCCGTTAACGAGAGCAGATCTGCTGCCTTCTTGCGGGACCCAACGCGCTGCCGCCCTCAGCGGCCACCTTCGTACAGGCATTGCACGCGATCGGCGCTCTGCTTTCCAAGGCAAAGACCGAAATGTAAAGCTGATCCAACACTCTCCAAGTACTTCAGGAAGCCATTTCTGTCCGAGTCAGCCCGTCACATCCATACACTTGTACCAGAGCCTTCGGGAGATTCCCGACAGCACTGTTAGGAGATGAAGTGAGTCTGTGGGGTGATTTGTTCCAACTTGTGATCAGCTGGGTTTGCTGATGCTTCGTAATTGCAGATGGTGACTTCATGGCGATGAGCCTGAGTTAAGATGGAATGCGTTAGTCCAGAGGAGAGCAACATTCAAGTCCCTCCTAAAACACCTGACTGGCAAGAGCTGAGTAGGTTCCCATCTTACAGACTTTCAACCACAGACCCCCCCCGCACTGTTCCCACTTCTTCGCCACAGCTAGAGCTCAACTTAAGCTATGATTTAAAGCCCTTTTTACACTACCAGCACAGTCTTGCTCATCTCTGCTCTTACCTACCTCTGTCCACTCTCCTTTCAGGCCTATATAAAAAATCTTTGTTGTCTCCGCTCCAAAGTTCTTCGGGAAGTGGATGGAGAGGTGGGAAACACTGGAGAAACGGGCAATTCTGAAAGAAAACACACTCTGAAACCGGAGCTGTGCGTACAGGCTACCACTCTGCTGCATTGCCACCTCCTCGCAGCATGGTGCTAAGCTCCTACCCTAACCCAAGTCAGACTTGAGAGCAAACAACTTGAGGGTGCAGGAGGAGCAGCTTCCCTCACACTTGTGGCGAGCAGGCTAGCAACAAGCTGTCGCTGGGGCCAGGAGCAGGTGACATGACACCAGGATGATTCTGCACCCCAAAAAGTCCTGGGTCACAGGCACAGGCACCCCCCTGACTCCAGGGAGGGGGTTTTCAGACCAGAGCTCTCACCTGACAAGGGCAGGACAGAGCCAGGGAGACAAATTCTACTGTGGGCAGCTTTGAGATGCAAGGGAAGGAACTGCCCTCTGCTAACACTTTCCTAAAATTCGGTGGCACACCAGCAGGCTGGATCGAGCGCAGCACCTGCGCTCGGGAGGAGCAGCCCTCTGCACCCCCCAGGCATGTGGGTCTGCATCGTACTTGGTGGGGTACTCCAGCTCGCCTGTCAGATCCCGGTTCAGGCTGAACGTCTGGTCCGGTTCCCTGGCTGTGTCATCAAAGGACATGTGAGGAATGTTCTTGAACCTGGGAAGAGAGGGAGGAAACCCAGGAAGTTATTAACATACAAGTCAGCTAATTGGTTTCCTCCCCATCCATTAGCTCTACCCTGCTAAAGTTTAAGTAGCTACCAAGCAGTGCGCTACCCGGATTCTTCTGAACAGTAAGAAAATGGATTTGCTTTGTCTTCTAAGGGAAAAGATACCAACGCCACCACAAAGCGCCACCACAAAGCACCACCACGCTCCAGAATACCCAACACCCTGAAGAAATAACAAGGAGGAGCGAGGAACAAAGCTGGGGAGATACAGATCTCGGCATGCTTGGGTACATGAAGAAACCCAGACCCGGTACACTGCAGACCAAGGAAAATAGGGGCTTGATAAAGGTGTATTTCTTTCCCCACAAGCAAGAACTGCAGAGTACTCAATACTCTTTTATTTAAAAAAAAAAAAAAAAAAGGCAGTATTAAGAAGCATTTCTCTCCCATCAGGAGCTAAAGCAGGCCATGTGGCTCAGTACGGCAGGACCGCTGCCAAGAGCCTTACAAACCTCACCTAGCTGCAGGACACTCCGTCACTTGTGTCCCTCCCTCCCTTCCAGGCCTCAGTTTCCCCCCAAAGCGTAAGCCCTCTTGGCCCACCAATCCTTCTGCAGCCAGCTAAGCCAGCAGCAGGTTGATTTCTTCACAACGCACAGCCAGTGTCCCAACCAAACCTTCTCTTCTAATTAAAATCGGTGCCTCATTTCTCTAGAGAAAAAGGCAGCAAGCAGCCGCGCTCATCCCTGTACAGGTTATGGTTTCTTTTTCCTCCTGAGGCCCTGGGATGACGGAGCTGCTGCAGAGTAACACTGCGTTCTCCCACGCTGCGCACCCTTGCTGGGTGCTCAGGCACCCAACAGCATGAGAATTGCTGTTCTCGTTAGCTACGAGTCAATCAGTTCAGTTTAGGCTCTGGCCAAGTTAACGCTCATTTTACTTACAGTCTCATCTCCGCTGGATGCGTCCCGTCATCTTCTCCCATCACAATTACTCCTTTTAATTTCACATTACCCGTAAACCTGCCAAGAGACGCAGAAGCGGCATTTTCATCTCCGTTCTCTCCAGATCAGCCCTGGTTACACAGCAGCACGCAGACGTGCCTCATTCCCAGCAATAAAAAGGCAAGAAATAAGCCCTGTCAGCAGCCAAAACGATGCCGAAGGAGCTCAGGGAAAGGACTTACGGGATATTGAACAGAAGCTCCTCATCATCGTCGCTTTCTACGAACTGGGGAGAGAGAGGAGCAGGTCAGGGCCGGCCCCAGCTGCGCAGGGAGGCACGGGGGGGGTGAGTACAGGGAGCAGTGGGGCGGATAACCTCGGAGGGGGCTCAGGGGTAAGGCGGGGACCCCCCACCACCACCTCGCTTAGTCCCACACCCCCTCCCGGCGCCGCCCGGCTCCGCTGCAGACCCCCGGCCCGGGCTCCACCTGGGTTCGGTCACCCCGCTCCTCCCAAGCGCGGAAGACGAGAGCGCCACTGCCCTCTCGACGCTCGTTAAGGCATTGCAGCCGCTGTCGGTCGATCCGTAGGTAAAGCCCCCAGGCCGCGCCGCCATCCCCGCCGACCGCCGCCGCTTCCCCGC
>NW_010972953.1:3443063-3459196 GCF_000737465.1 Haliaeetus leucocephalus | reverse complement strand
CACCGCCCCAGGGGGCGGTGCTGGGCGCCGCACGTGCTCGCCCCGCCCCCCCCCCCCAAATTCCCCCCCCTGGACCCAGCAGCAGCAGCAGCAGCAGCAGCAGCGGGAAACGGGGCGGGGGGGGGCTCAGGACCTCGGACCGACCCCGGGGAAGGCCGGGTTGCACCAGCAGTGCCAGCCGCTGGGGGAGAAGGAAAGCTGCTTTCCAGCAGCGCCGGCTGCGGTTTAGACTTGGGGCTTGTTTCGGCCAGGAGGGGGAAAGGGAGCATCCCCTCCCCCCCTTCCCCAGCTGGCGCTGCGATACCCGAGCAGAAGCCCTCCTAAGGGCCATAGAGACCACCGAGTTTTTGCTAATAGCGTGTTTAACAGTCGTTGCTCAGAGACAGAAAAGAACAAGCAGACGCCGTCCAGTGTTTGGCTTTTATTGAGACATGGTTTTCCTCTTTTCATATAACTTATCTAATTAAAATATTCATCTTAGTTACCACAAAAAAAGGAACATAGAAAATTGTATATACACAGTTGGGGACCAAAATACAAATGCAAGTCAAAGTCACTCCCCCTCCTGCCCACATTACTCATCCCACCACCAGCGGGGCAGCGAAGGGGGAAGAGGCAGCTCTGCTCAGTTCCTTCGCATGTAGTGTAAGCACAGAAAAATTGCACAAGTGTAACACCCCGGGCACCGAGAGACTGGGAACAACGCAAGCACTTTTACCCTAGACTTTGCTTAGTTTGTGTCTCATGGCAGTAACCCTCCTGCCTTCCCTGCTGAGGACTGGTGCCCACCTCTTCCATCTGCACAGTTTCAGTGCCTGAGCAAAAGGGAGAGAAGCAAGAGCAGTTGGCATCGATCCCAGGACCAGTGGGACCCACTCAGAGCAGAGTCAGTTCAGACACAGCATCCCATCTGATCCTCTCTGTCCCCCCCCGCCCCTGCAATCCAGCTAAGCTAAAATACAGACACAGCTGGCAAAGCCTAGAGCAAAGAGGCTGCTCCAAGAAGCAAGGTACATCACCCCGTAACAGCAACGCTTTGGGCAATACCCACATCCGAGTATCTAGCTGTAGTATTAAGTGGCACTTTAGCAGTGCCCAAGGTTGTTCTCGGGCCTCACCCAGATCCTCTGCTCAAGGCTCCGCTGGGGCCTGAACACAATGCCAGGCTCCCCTTCCCTCCCCTCTGCCCCTACCCCAAGTACAGAGGAGAAATAAATGGTAGCACAACGGTCAGCAGAAGATAATATATTGTTATCTAATTAAAAATACAGCAAAATTAAATACAGCAAAAATGCAAGAGTAAGGAGCCATTATTTTACAGCACAACACACACTGAAATGCTGCACGGTAACATTAAAGCATCTGGGACTGTAACAAACTTACAGCACATGAGAGTCTGAGAACGTTTTTCCAAGACCTTCAAAACAGGAAAAGAACATAAACAAGAGACAGGTGTTCAGAATGGTTTCAAAGAAAGAAAGAAAGAAAAAAGGAGAAAAAGAAAGAAATCAACAGAAACCAGAAGCATACAGGGATTTTTCTAGAGCCCTCCAGGGAGGACTCTTCACAGCAAGGTTTCCCCTGGTCAGTGCGCACAGACAACTCCACCAGTTCAGGATTTGGCAGCCACAGAAAGCCAGCAGCAGAGCTTCTCAAGAGCTACCAACAACAGCATCCACTACCAGCACCTTTTCCACCTAGACAGCAACGTCCTAGTCCTAGGGCAGCAAATATGGCTTGGAACAGGA
The DNA here is from genome assembly GCF_000737465.1 of Haliaeetus leucocephalus. Taxonomy (NCBI): domain Eukaryota; kingdom Metazoa; phylum Chordata; class Aves; order Accipitriformes; family Accipitridae; genus Haliaeetus; species Haliaeetus leucocephalus. The sequence continues at coordinate 3,457,448 of NW_010972953.1, read as the reverse complement.
GAATCTCCCCCCTTTCCGATCCAGTCGGACCTCTGAGCCCTAACAGAGAGGCCGGCTCCCTCACCACATGACCTGGGTCTAAACAACTCCATCCTCTGCTTGCACCACCTCCGGGTAAGTTCACTTTCAAGGCAGACGTAACCCACAAGCGGAAATGTTCACCACAATAAGGCCTCACATTTAATAGTGAGTGCCCAGTTGTGTCCGGCTCCCTGCTCTCTGCAGCGACCTCAGCAAGTCCACCTGAAATCACCTCATGCATCACTCAGGCTCCCGACCTCCCCAGAGGAGCTGTGCTCCAGGGCACTTCCTCACACTTCCGCCAACCCCTAGGTCCGCCGGGTCACGTCACACACCTTTTCCTTCCAGAGCTCCAGTTCCTCAGACACCAAGTACAACTGAGCTTTTGAACTCCTGCTATGATGTATGCACACATTAGAAACAAACTACATTCAGTTATTCACTTCCCTCCAACCCCAGTCAAGTGGTTTCAAGTTCAAAGACTAAAATCCTTGCTTTTTCCAAAGAGGGGGGCAGAGCAAAACATACAGGGGAAAGACAGGATTTAACCACCAGCTTCCGAACAGAAATAAATCCTTCCCTATTCCACACAGAAAACAAGATAAAAGTATTCCTTCTTTCCACTAAAAGAGGCAAACTGATGCCTTCATTGATATTTAAAAACTGTTTTCAGTTCCAGAGGCAAAGTCCCCTGTCTCTCTCTCTCTCTCTCTCAAAAAAAAAAAAAGTTAAAATCTGACTTGGTGCACAGTAAAATTTCTCCCTAAACCCCTCGTAGTTTTATTCCCAGTAGCCAGCAGAAGACAACAGCAGCAGAGAAAAAGTCCCCAATGGCTCCTGACATCCCTGCACAACAACGTAAGCATCCGTACAAGATCTACAGTAACAGCAGAGAGAAGGTTGAGAGCTAAAATTTTATTAACATACACGAGAGCAAAGCCTCAGGACTTGATGCGCTTGCCAAAGGATCGACGAGCAGATGGGCCACCAGTCCTACCTGTTCCAGAGAGTCCAGGAGGGACTTTGGGCCCAGCAGGTACCAGATCACGAGGAAAGACTCCCATGACACCCAGTATCCACTCAGACAGATGGATTCCTGCCAGCTCTAGTCACAGGAGGGCTGGCCCGTGTACTGGATTGGGAGGGGGGGAAGACTACTGGGAGCAACATAAATAATACCAGCAGGATAGAGGGGCAAAATATTAATTAAAACCATTTTATAATTTATTAAAAGGTTAAATAGTTAATAGTCTCTGGATTTTCCACTCTCAGCAGGTGCCAAGACTTCACATTTTCTTGCGTCAGGAGATTCTGTACACCCTTCTTTTGACAGATGACAAAACTAGAAACAGGATGTTAAGGGCAGGGGAAAAAGAGGGGGACTTGACACTGAGAAAAGGACCAGAATAAAAGATAAAATACTGTGCTGTTGTCTTGTGCAGATCAAAGCTTCTCCCAGCAGCTGCAGCCTCCAAAAAGTTCAAAGAAAAGAGCTGTTTGGGTACCTTCTCCCCCTTCAGTGCCACTCCCCCACGAGAGGGAAAGTCCCAGACCTGCACTGCAAACTTATCTCCGAGAGAACCTGTTTTTGAAAGCTTTGATAGTCTTTGCCATCATGGGTGCAATTTCTGCAACAGGGAAAGAAAAAAAAAAAAACACCAAATCAAAACCAAAAAAACCCAAACCCGTGCATTAAAGCAGCAGTCACAGACTAGGACAGCAGAGAGCAATTCAAAACTGCAGCCCTGGCAAAACAGATGCACAGCAGGCGTGTGTGCTCTCCGATCATAGGCTATTGTATTTTCACGTCAGACCAAGGAGAGCCCACTCTGCTTTCTGCCCCACAAGAACACAGTTCTCTGGTTAAACTCTCCCTTCTTTCTTCTCCAGGGAGCTGCATTACAATTTCATTATTCCAAACAGCTGGACAGACACAGAAGGACAGCAGGAGGGGTAAGGCAGGGTTTCTGCCTCACTAGTACCATTAGGACAGCCTGATACAGTCAGCACTGAGCAGGCAAGTGAATTGGATGTTTCCCTATGCTTTTTCTTGTGCAAGAAGTTTGAACAGACTTTATCACCCTCTCCTTATGGAGAGGAGAGAGGCCGCCAACATCAACCCTCCTGCATAGCCTAGATTTCTCTTACAGCAGAAGCAGCAGATTTGTGCGTTTGTAAAGAAGGAGCTCTAGGAGACCACATGGAGGTTCTGTGGTTTGTACTTACTCTTCACTGGTGGTTTCCTGGGGTCATAGGAGGAGAAGGTGCTACCCGAAGATGGGACAGAATGGGCACTGCTGGTGCTGGGCCCATCATAGGACTGCTCCTCACTCACACGAGCGTGGCTTTTGCTAGATGTGTACAGGACTGGTTTTATTCTGAAACAGAGATGGGAAAGACATTCCAGTAAAGGAGTCACTGTGGTTTGATGCAATTCTTCAGACACAAGCCACATTTGTTAACAGCAGCTTGGCTGATACCACATGGAACCAGCAGTGACCAGGATCTCCAGGCTTCCCAGCAAGAAAGAAGCTATTTCAGTTACAAGTTTCACTGCAAAAGGACCTCCCAGACACACAGTATCCTTTTCTGCCAGGATGCAGAACTTCAGGGGGAAGCTGGCAGAAGCCCACAGGAAAAGAGGCCCTAAACAGCAAGTGCTACTGAGAAACACTCACTTGGTCTTCTCTGGCAGAAGAGGTCCTCCAGTTCCAAACTTCTCTTGTCTCCTTCGTACGTCCCGAGGGGGCTTTGCTGCAGAGTTCACAAACGCCATTTTGGCCACTCTACCTGTAGGAGGCCAGAGGGAAACATTGCTTACATCCAACTTACTATAAAGGAGGCTCCTCAGTGCTTGTCTTATTACAGCAAGCTCCAACCACATCTCCCCAGTCCATCCATCCATTCCAAAGCTCTGGTGATAGCCTCCTCCCTAAGATCTGAACCTCTTGCAGTCACAATATGGGCTGTGAGAAATCAAGACTGATCAGGTCAGTAGTTCTCATTATGTTCAGCAAAAGAGCAGGAATGCTTCCCCCCACCCTGGTTTTCTTCAACCCCAGCATGTAGAAACCACTGTGGAACAGGAGGTGCCTCTGCAGACCTACATGTTCTTGCTGTAAAATATTGCTCTGTCTAGTCTGCATCAGCAGCACTATAGATGAAATCGAGAGCCTGCTAAGCCATTAAGCAAAGGCCACTGCATAAAGAACAGAGCTAAGCAACTCCTAAATTGGACTAGATTTAAACCAGTCATTCCAAAAGATCTTCCCCACACAAAGATATCCCCTAGGCAGCATTCCCAGACCCCTCTCTGATTATTCAGCCCTACTTTACCTTTGGGTTTGTTGGCATGAGCTGAGCCGATGTTCCGTGCTAACATGAGCAGCCGCTGCTCTCGTGCGTCGTGAAGTCGAAGGTACATCTCCCGCCAGGACTCAAACTCTTCTGGCTTCTCATTCTTGAAGTCTCGGAGACAGTGATTGTGCCACAGTTGATCCGTATCCTCAACAAGGACCTGAAACAAACCCACGTGTAAGCTGGGATCCCTCCCAACACCTTTACTCTCCTCGCCCTCAGCACCAGCTAGTGCCAGTGTCACTGGAATACCAGAGGACAAGACAGCTTAGGGGCCAACTTGCAGCAAGAGATGGGCTGACGGCAAATCCGGGAACTCAGGACTAGCAAAAGCCACCTCTTACTGTAAAGAGCATTGTTCTTTACTATTCTGCTATTGCAGATGAGTACAGAACATCACTCCCACATCACTACCCCTTCCCCAGGCCCAGGCACTCACGTGATTACATTCCTCGATGCGATACAGCTGTTCTGGGGTGCATCTCTCCAATACTGGCTCCAGCACTGAGAAAGGGACACCACCCACTTCATAGATTGCTAGAGAGAAGCAAGACGCACAGAGTATTTATCCTGCTCCTTCCTTGCCAAGGAAAGGGCTTGATGCCCTGAAATGCAGTGGAAAAACCAGCAGTGCTGCACGCCACTACACATTGCAAGGGGAAGGAGAAAAGAATCATAGGTGCAATAGCTCTAGTGGGTCATCAGGCACCAATAACTCCAAGAAGTGCCTGCGGAAGGATCAAGGATCTGTTTACCACTATTGCCAGTGCTTTAGCAGTCCCTGAAAGCATGCTGGGTCTGATTACTGCAGCACCTGAGCTTTCAGTGAGATGTCCCATATTAGTTAGCTTGTCTTGTGACAAGGGGCAACTAACTGTTCACATGTTCCAAGCCAGATGCTGCTAGGATATATACAAACAATTTACCAAGACTTCAGTACTACCTGCATGGCAACATGACTAAGACAGATGAGGAAAGGTACTTACAGTCAATGTTGTTACTGAGGACTCTGATACATTGCTGATACAGAGACATCATCTTTGGGAGGTAGGCAGTTTTAGAGCCTGAATACACTTGCATCTTTGAATTCAACCGGCGGCCTGTAAAACCCGCTTCGCTCTCTTCCACTGGTGAGGAGACTGCTGTAAAGTGAAAGACTTGGAGTAAGAAGGGAACAGAGAAAAGGATAGCCCACCCTGATAAATGGCACAGGAGACACAAATTGGAGTCATCCAGAAGCAACCTAGAAGGTAAAGTCTTCTCTAAGAGACCTGCAACCTAGTACAGGAAGGGCAAGTCCAAAGCCCAAACCTCAAAAAGGGTCAGCAAAGGATCTTCCTCATTTCTGCTACAGCACGTGGGAAAGCAGCTACCTTTTTCTGAAACCTAGGCTCTGGGCATCAGAGGCAGGACACCAGACCCCAACAGAAAGACTGGAATCCAGTCAGCATCCACTCCCTCCCACAAACAATGGCTGCAGCCCATTTCAAACCTGTTTTCCTGTCCAACGTACCTTTCCTTTTTGTCTGGGAGCAGGTAATGGACTCAATTGAAGGAAGAGGGCGGTAATTGGCCTGGATCGGGGGCAGTGGGATGTCTGGTAATGTTGGTACCACATCTAAAAGTATCTGGAAGGAGGATGTACATGCAAGTAAGCCAGGAATACAGGAGAATGTTACATCCTGCCAGCACACAAACAGCACTGAACTGCACTTTGTTTGATATTTTGAGTAAGTCACTCAATACTTACCAGCTTGCACCAGGAAATAGCCTCGGGGGAGGCTGCACTTCTGCCACATTACTGTGGCTCTGCCTAGGCTGTTAATACAAAGAAGCCAAAATTTGGGATCTGAATCACTCAGCTCCCTCCAACAAGAGCCATCCACATCTTTAACCTACTAGGTTCAGTGCTGAAGGCCTCTGGCAAGAACCCAAGTCAGATTAACAATGCAAAGAACTACACAAAAAACAGAAGAGAAAGCTGGCAGAAACATTTCCTTGATCTCAAACACTCATTTACCCATTCTGTCTCTTCTTCCTCCCTCCTGCAAAAAAAACTCTGCAGTGGTAGAGGAGAGGGGAACCTCACAAACTGAGGAAAACCTAAAACTGATATGAGGCACTTATTAGAATGAATAGCACGGCAGAATTTTAAAATGCTGCTAAGATTATAAAAACACTTTTTGAAGAGCAAAGCATTTCAAAGTTGAGTAAAAAGATTAAGGAGTAAAGGTTTTGCACATTAGTCCCTATCTATATACAAAACCCTGGCACCCAGGTTGCAATGAACACCTACAGAAATATTGCTCATTTTTCAAGCTTTCATGAGAGAAGATCTGTCATCTAGAATAAGCTGCATGGTACCACCAGCTCTCCCATTTCTCGAGACCAACAGATTTAGTTAACAAAACTGTAGTACTGACACAGATAAAAAAAAGGTCCATTTTAGAGAAGCATAAATACTTGAGAGGAGAGACATGGGAACCTTGCTAGCAGGTGGAGGTGCACTGCATATTAGGCTCCATTCTACATTGGCTCGTATCTAGAGATAGTCTGCATGCTTAACAAGTGTATCATGTCCAATATGCTTTCATGAGTATTTAGCTGAAGGTGTTCTCTTTTACTCTCTCCATTTTTGAATAAACAGGGTTTTACCTATTGCATTTCTTTTTTACCCTCCCTCTTCACCCACTTTTCCAGCAGACTTCCACTCTAACAGGACGAAGCAATGCCTGCAGCACACGGCATATGAAACACAGTGTCTCCCAGCATGAACCAAGAGTCACAGACCTAGATACCAGTGAGACACCGCAAGCACACCCTGATGCAGAACACAGCCCAGCACCTCCAAGGGGAAAACTATTAAGCCCCAGATGGCAGGACTGAAAGCAGCTGATCCCACCTTCTTTGTTCACTCTCAGATCCTTCAAACCTTACCCTCTTTGGTTGAGGAGGCTCTGGTAGTTTCTTCTCTGCCTTTTTCTCACTTGTTCGCTTGTGGCTTGGACTTTTCCGACTTGAGCTTGAGCTGTTGGTACTGGCTTTGGATCCATTCTGTTTGCTGTGCCCTTGGTCTTTCTCCCCAGCTGATGCAGAGGGTTTGGCTGCTTTCTTTTTCTTTTTCTGGGGCTGGTCGTAGCTGAGATATGACTCAAAGGACATTGTAGGTTGTTCAAATTCATCCTCTGCTTCCCCCTCCCCAAAATTTGAGGAAAAGCCTGTTGATTTTTTGTCCACATCGGAGACTTTGCGCTTCCCCTCTGAAGATTTTAAGCTCCCAGAAATCCCCTTTTCTTTAATCCTATTTGACGAGTCACTCTCAGCTTTCCGTTTCTCCTGCTCTGTATTAGAGGTCTCCAGGCTCAGCTTGGGCTTTTCCAATTTGCTTTTTTCAGAGTCCCGATGTTTTTGCTTCTTAACATGGTTGTCCAAAGACACTTCCAAATGTGGCAACATGTGCAACTTCTCCTTTCTGGAGGCACTGCTTTCTCGGTTCTTCTCCTTCTTGGTACCATCTGACATCCTCTGCTTCTCCTTGCTGCTCCCTGCCATGGGGGCTTCTTGGAGTTGCTCTTTAAAAGAGGTCTTGTGCAATCTTTCTGGGCTGAAGGCAGAGGTCCTGTCTTCCCCTCTGCCATCAAGTCGCTGCTTCTTGTGAGAAGACTTGTGCTCTTTGCTTCGACTCATGTTCCCTTTGTTGCAGAACTCACCAGGGTTCCTCTCCCGGCCTCCCCCCAACTTCTCCTGAAAGCTGTGGCCTTTACTGGCTTTCCGATGAAATACTGTTGGTTCTTCCTGCTCCTCAGAGGCATAAGGGTCTGTGTACATATCCTGAGGGCTCTCACTTGGCTCAGGTGACACAGCTTGTCCATAGTCCGAGTACTCCTGATCTGAAGAGAGCACTGGGGAAGATCTGCCCCAACCCTTCCCCTCGTGGCTACTATAGCCGTAAGTCTCATGGGCTCTCTCAGGCCTAGGATACCTTTTGGACTTCTTTTCCCTGTGATCTGGGCTATAGGACTGGCTGCAAGATGGCTGGAAGGGTTCTGAATACTCCTGGTCAGGTTCTTCATCCTCTCTGAGGGAGGGTTCTTGATGCCTTTTGCTTGAGCTGCTCCTCTCATAGTCACGGTCTTCAGAATCTAGGTTATTTCTGAAGGGATAAGAAAACAAAATAGTTAGATTAAAACTTGCCAATATGAATGAAAAGAGCCACTCCCCATGGACCATGTGGACGGGAACCTTTCTTGAAGACTAGGGTTGTATTTGTTAGTTTTGTGCCAAGAATACCACTAATTCTCTCAGGCACAGCAACATTCAGGGATTTAGAAACTGCATTTCTAGTGCAGGAATTGATTAAGCATTTTTATTAGGACTAGAGACTTCACAGTTCACTGGGAAGCAGAGACAGATGCATACAGAGACTTCCCCATATGTACACACTCCTGGCTGTGTGGTGCCTATGGGAAACATGTCCCCCAGTTTGCCAGTTAAGCATGCAGGGATACCACAGCCATTGAAATTATCATGAATAACTGGGTCTTTACCACCCACATCTAAACTATCTCATTGCCGGGTTCAACACAGCTTTGTTATTGCAACATGCTTGCTAGCATTAACTTTCAGTTTCCATAGGATTTTTGCACATAAAAGCCTTCTTTCAAAGCAAGCCACTTCCTTTACTTGTGCCTAGAACATCCTCTCTTCAGCATCATAAAATGGGAAGCAAGCAGATTGCATCTCTTGCTTTGTGAAGGGCGCTTTTCTGGCATCTACTGTTAATCTCTTCATCAAATTGCAAATTCTTGAAAATTGGCCCCTGCTTTCACACAAAACTGCAGCCATCAGCAACCCAATGCTCTGTGGCTAGCAGAGGCAGGAAATTTATGCCAAAACAAGGCAAAAACCCCATGCAGAGTTAGCACACTTGTATTAAAAGTTTTTCCAGAGCCTTCACTTTGTTTCCTTGGTCAGAGAAGTTCATAATCTCCACTGCAAAAATATAACAAAGCTTATCCATCAAGATAACCAAACAGGTTCACTTACCTGTCTGCCTCTTGGGATACTGGCACTAGCTTCTTCCACCTGGCTACAAGGTTCTTCGCAAAGTCTCCTACAAACTCGTGCTTCCGTAAACTGTTCACAGTCTTCCCAACACCTGTCTCCTTCATGAGAGAGCCAAGACATGAATTCATCTTAGCAAAATAGTCAGCATTCTCACCTCTGCTAAATTTCCTACAAAGTGAATAAAGTTAACCTGCTACCTATGGCTGCTAGGCAGAAATAAACTTCCCTGATCTAACAGCAAAGATATCACATATATTATGTTTTCAGCACACATTGTATCTTTTACTACAGTTCTGTAAATCAAAGACAACTTAATTCTACCTTCGTCAAACACTAATTATTTGTATTAATAAACCAAGTTAGTATTTACCATGACTGTTAGTAAGCTTGAAGACAGAAGACACTAACAATTTTAAGGATTAGCACTTCCTAATTTCATGCTGATTCAGTTATTGTTAGGAACTGCTCCACCTCTCATATTCCAGTCAAGTGTTAAGCTTTTGGAAGAACCAAGAATGACAAACTGTCCTCCATGGCTTCACACTTGCTCTGACACACTCACAGAATCTCTAGAACCTTATCACAATCACGCCTGTGATACCGGGCTGTTGCAGGTGGCTGAGACAACACACCCTGTTCCAAGGAAAACAGCATTTCCATGGCAAACAGTTATCCAGTGACTTGACAGACACGATGAAAGTGTGAGAGATTTCACAGCTCTTACCACAAGAATGTCAACTGTGATGGGCAACTCAGACAGCCTCTTCAGACTTTTCAGCAGCTGCAGAGACAAGAAGGAAAGTGTTCAGACTTGTCATACTGAACCACATACTGCAATTAGAAAGGAAAATTCTGCACTGCGTGAGAGCTTGTTAGAAAGATCCAAGTGGCAGACAGCTGCTATCTTACTCCAAATCAAACTCCTGAGAAGCTGAACATGAGGACCAACTGTAAAGAAATTAATGTCTCTTTGCCTACGAGGGCCCATCTGAGAATCTTAAAACACACTCAAATATTAATGCTTTCTTCACACAGGACTGCAGCTTAACTCCGGCTTAAAGCATCAGTAACAGACACACACACAACTGTTGTACAGCAAGTGGAAGAAAGGACTCGGAAGCTTGTGACTCTTGGAAGGGGGTGCTGAGAATCGCATCACTTGTCGAGAAGAGGGGAGAAAAATATTGAGTCATTTCTGAAGTTTTGCAAGCTAGACACTGAGGGCAGATAGATATCTAGAGGCTCTTAATGATCTAAGAGGGAACCCATACCTTCCCTCCAGACCCTCCCACTCTGTCAGTGCTGCTGACAGTCTCTCTCCTCTCAGCTATAGTCTGTGCTAAAAAGGCAACTGATCCCTTCCACAACCGCTGCCTCTCACCTCACTCTTTTCCTTTCCCTTCACCATACACCAGTGAAAAATGTTGTTTTCCTCCACACATGTGCTGCCAAGTGAGCCCCTGCCAGCACGTACAGCTGCTCCACGGGCCAGGGAAGGAAGAGGAGCCCTCTCCGACTTGCACCCCAGTAAGGGGCTGCAGGTGGAAGGGATGTACTGGCACCTCTGCCACCCAGGCGGTTTGGGACATCACTTCACCGAGATGTCTACCAACTTTTTAGTTACAGTACATGGCAGCACACTTCCGACAGCACCACTGCCCCTCATATTATTTCCCACAGCTCAGCTATAGCCACAGACCAGCCTTGTCAGCGTTCCCATTATTATAGCCCCTATACAGCCCAGGCTTTGTTCAGCACTGCTATGCTATATGCCATACAAAGGGCTGTCCCCAATCCAGAAGATCTTCTCTTTAAAGCACTGCGCTCATGCTCAAATTAGCACTGTTGGCCTAAGCTATTTCAATCACCCCCACTTCCACTGTGCAAGGTGGTTTAGAGGTTTCCTTCCTTTTGAAGGAAATAAGTTCTTTTAACCTATTTGAAGAGTGCGATTACTTTCAGAGAGAAAATACTTGACACAGAGATAAGGGTTCATCTAGCTTAAGTAGAACCACAGGACAGTTTCTGTTCACCAGAAACTACTCCATTATATTTAGGACAATTACTGTGACTGAAGGTTTAGGTTTTCTTGTTTGTTTTAGAAGAGTGAAACACTAATACCAACAGTAACAGTGTGTTTCAGCACTCTCTAGCTGGGATGCTGAGGGGAATGCAACAGTTCTAGCTGTGCTGTAACCACAGCTAACCAGGTCTTCAAGCCTTCTGTCCCTGCAACTCCAGGCTCATGGTAACGTGGAGTCTCCCCCAGGATTCAAGGGATCTGAGGCAGGTAACATGCTCCACCACCTACCTCAACTGATGGGGCAGGGGGAGAAGCAGCCAGTTAAGCTAAACAATCCCAACATCCTTTCAGTTTTCAAAACTGCTGTTACTTTGCCAGCACTGTGGCTCAACAAGCCCACTAGCAAGCAAAGCCATTGAACAGAAGCAGCAAAGGCAGACACAGCTCATTGCTGCCTCCCCTCAAATTGCTGTGGCAAGGCCTGCCAGGGCTCACGGGTCAGGATGCCTCTGGGAAGGTCAAGATCCTTCTGGCATCAGTAACACAGGGGCTTGGACTAGTGTGCGCAAAGGTCCTGTTTGGAAGGGAGCAGGAAGGAGGGGAAGAAGGACAGATCTTGTATCAGATAGAAAAAGAGTAAGACAGGGCAATAATAAAACAATAGCATCTCTGTAAGCTGATTACTCTCCTAGAGAGGTTGTTTCAGAGCTTACGAAATCCCACCATGAGAGTAAGAGTCAAGGGAAAACTCATTATGGTATTCTTAAAGCCTCCCAATTATTTTCTAGCTACATCCCACTGTAGCATCTTTCACAGCTTTTTTTGCTCTTTAGTTATTTGCTGCCTTCAGGGCTGAATTCCAAGAAGAAAAGTGCTATCCTCAACAGAGGCCATCTCTGGATTTTGTATAGCCAGGGGAAGCGTAGTTTGAGACCAGGGGACCCACACATTTGATCCAAAACATGTCTCACAGGAAACTGGCTTATTCCACACCCACTGCAGTCAATGGTTGGAAACCTCCACACATCTGAAAAAAAAAAAAAAGCCAAGAGCTGGCTTTCTGAGAGGCCACCATACACATACTTTTGCTTAAGTGTCACTTTACCAAGCTTTTATACCTGCACATTCATTGAAAATGTTAACATCGTTTGAGTTCAGCAGACCTCCCAGACAAGTTGTAAATCTCAAAATGACGCTGTCAGGAAACAAAGCATTTTTGTTGCCTGCGTCATCAGTAATGCACTTATCTGACAATCTAAGATATCAAAACCTGTGTTTATTGACGCTGTCCAAGTGCCATGCAGCCTGGCAATATCAGAGTAGGAATACATTTGGGAGCTGTGTTCATAGAGCACAGCAAAACCTTGCTTTGCTTGCGACCTCTGTGGACCACAGGTCCATGTGCATGAGACGCACCAAGTGAGACAACTCCGATGCAGTGAGGCTTAAGAACTTGTACTAATCTGTACTTCCTATGGAAACAAGCTGATGGAGTACACCTCACTGCCTTCAGCTGAAGTCAGCCAAGCAGACTCAAATCTGGCAGCTCATATCAGAAATAACTGAGATCCTACAAGTCCTATGGGAAAAAGGTGACCAGGTAGAAGACAGAAAACACAAGGCTCATATCCTGCTAGACACCAGATGAAATACATATGACAAAGCTCTTCTAAAACACCCCAGTGTAGAGTTTCAGTCAATCAGCCACAAGACACAAACTATAAAACCTTCACTTAGTTCCAGCTCCAGTAAAGTTTTAACACGGATGGATTGTTTTCTTTTTCTAAAAGAAGTCAGCCAGACCATTACAACACTAACAACACACATAAACATCAAATTACTACAGCACAGCCTGGCCTCTTCCTCTCCGTGAGGATGCTCTCTTGTTCATGTTTCCCTTAGTCTCTTTTGTCCCTCAGTCCTGCAGCAGAGCTTGTACCTTCTCTGCTGAAAAAAAAAAAAGAAAAAAGACCGTTTCCAAACCATTACGACAGTGTCCAAAGTTTCACTCATACAGTTCTGTGCCAGCAGCCCAATTTTCACCCAAAACCAATATTAATACTTAACATCTTTCAGCAAGGCAATATAAAGTTGTACACAATGATGGGCAAATATTATTCTTTCACATTACTGAAAAAACATTGCAAAAGGACAAGGCAAGAAAACCGAAGAGTGGAAATGGTGTAACGTGTGGCTAGCACCCAGAGGTGCTGTGGATTTGTCCTGTTGACAGGGTAAAGCTGTAGCTGCTACAGAACTGTAGTGGAAACAGTTACAGCAGAAGAGCTGAAAGCCATTTTCTGACATAGGAAGGTGCTCAGAAGATACACAATCTATCAAGACATTGCAACAGCAACTAAATTCAAGCCTAGAAACACTAATAACACTTCCGAGGATACAGCTGAAAAGTTATCAGAAATAAAAAGAGTACAGGTCACCAGACGTTTCTGCTGGGGAAGTGAAAAGGTTTAAAGTCACTATCCTAGCTAGTGACAGCTTGCGAATGCTTATCACCTCTCCCTCCCCTTGCAAAACTGCACATGATCAACAGAGGAAGAAATGACTGAACACCACAAGGTTACTGGAGAAAGAGTTAGCCTGTGCAAATAGCGCCCAAAGACTTACAATGCCCAAGAAACACACACAAGCAGTTATTGCCCCCAGCTGACACAAGGGTCAGGAAACAGGAGCACTAATTCTCTGTGCAGAGCGTGCTGAGCCAATATTTGAAGTCTTGCGCATGCCCTCAGCACCATGGAGTCCAAGACGCCCTGGAATTGACTCCTCAGCAGTCCCTCAGCTCCATTTGGGGCACCACTGGTTAAATCCTGCTCTAGTCCTGGCTGAGAGGGTGAGAAAAGGAACCAGACCCTCCCATCACTTTGCCCCCAGCTAGGCTGGAACTGGGTACAGGGGCCTCCATTTCAAAAGGTCAGCACTTGAGCACTTCAGTATCCAGCCTTTTTCACGGGTGCTGCGAGGTCTTGGAAAGCGAGCGGTTCTGCGGGCATTTGCCTCAGTTAAACAAAATTTGCAGAGTGGCTGCACAGTCCTCACTGCCTCCTCTTTCACATGAATTAAGTGAAACACAAAGCTAACACCTGTAAATAGTCACAACAGATGCTCCCCCTTTCAAATATGACATCCTAGAGAATGGGATAACAGCATGTGCTGGGCCCACACCTGAGCTCAACCCTAATTCTAAATTTCAGTTGAAAAAAAACCAGCTCAGAATCCTGGTGCCCAGCAGGAGAGTTGCTGTCAGCGACAGACGCGGCCGAATGTCACCGAACAGATTGGAGCACCAGCACAGATCAGGGCAGCGGGCGCAGGGCAGCCGCTCCGCGACAGCTGCTGCGGGCAGCACATTTTGGCAGCCGACACGTTCCCTCGTGGAGATGGGCAAGAGGCATCAAGCAACTACCCCAAAGCCAGAGTTAAAAGTCAGCAACTTCTTGCCCGGACCCCAACTCCCCGACGATCATGGTGGCCTTGCCGTGGTCCTGGCCCTCCCTGGTCCCACGGCAGGGCTGCACCTCCCTGTCACCTCACGCCGGGCACCCGTGGCTCTTCCACCACGAACACGTCACCAGGGCAAGACTCTTCCGGCAAGTTCTCCCGTTGCCCGCTCGCCTGCCTCTCAAACCGCACCCCATCCGCGTGTCACCCGGGGGGACCCCACGCAACGACCCCGACACGCCGCAGCGGGTCTCCCGTGGGACAGCCGGGGGCCTGCGAACCCAGCCCAGGCTGGCAGCAACACGGGGAGGGGGGAGCTCCCACCGGGGACAACCCCCCCCCGGGCCTACCCCGTTGCCGCGGCTCGGAGGCGGCGGGTCGTCCGCCTCACCCCACGGACCGTGGCCCCGGCCGGGCAGGAAACTTCGGGGAAGGGGTGGCGGGGGTGGGGAGCGGAG
>NW_010972953.1:3404356-3443053 GCF_000737465.1 Haliaeetus leucocephalus | reverse complement strand
GCGCGAACGCGCCCCCGCCTTGGCCGCCCCTCTCTGGGGCAGTGGTGCCACGTCCGGCCCTACCGCGGTCAGGACAGTCTCTCCTGACGCAAACGTCGCTTCCTACCTATTCCCGTTGTCTCCCAACGGCTCCACCACGGCTGTTGGGAGTAGAAAGTAGGAGTTTAGATTCGTTCGTGGCCAAAGGCAAATTGAGCAGGGCCACAGCTGCCCAGGCCGGGGGCTCGGAGCTGCCGTCCCCTCCGCTCGCTCAGGAGAGCAGGGAAGGCATCAGCAAGGCCATGTCCCCCATGTCATCCCCAAATGTCCTGATGAACCCCTCCATGGTGGAGCCAGGCCTTTGCCTGCCTCCTCGTTGCCTCAGCCTTGGCAGTGGCCAGGTAATCATGCTTGGCCTTTGGTTTACTGCCTTCTCCTGGTGCTGGCTGCAACGATGCCCTTGGCTGGAGCAGCGCTACCTGAATCCAGCCCTTTCCATGTCTCTTGGGACTCGGCTGAGGGCGTCTGTCCTCGCATCACCCCAAAAGCCTGCTGTAAATGTAGAAGTGATAAGAGCAGTCAGCTGGCTGGGAGGGGAGAGGAGGGAGGAGGATGTCGTGTGGGGAAAGTTGAGGGTCTCTGTCTCTCAACCTGCAGAGCCCTGTGCTGGTCAGAGCTTCCCCTTGGACTAACCGGTCTTAACAGCAAGGTAAGGAGCAGACCCAGCCTATAGACAAGTCATGGAGAATCAGAGCTCGCCTAGCAGGATTTGCAGAGACCTTGCGTGGGGCACGGGAACTGCTGAATAATGGAAATAATGGCATGGGGAAAGACTTTGTTGTTTTCTAAAATGGGGCTGGAGGAATTATTGGCAGCAAAATAGTGCCCACAGCTGCAGTGTCCAGGTAGTTTCCCAGGCCAGCTCAGTGTTTGCTGGCAGTCAGACCCTGCTTGAACTCAGGGCTGTGGGCACCGGCAGGTAAAGGAGAGGGATTCTGTCTGTTTGCTTAGATATTAAAATGAGCCTGCTGTAACTTCCTGAAGACACAGTATCACCCAGCATAGGTCCTGCTTTGCTGTTAGCTCAGTAATACGGTGCAGGGCTGAGATTAGCAGCACTGAAAGGATGTGAGGACAACCACTGTCTTTTAAGAGAAGTTTAAACAGCTAGAAAAAAGCCCTGTCTTCCCTCCTTCCTGTCTGGGCCCTTTGAAATCTCTTCATACCAGCTCCCTAGATTAATCCAGCAGCCAGGATTAATCTGCAGGAAAAATATCCCTTTCAAGTCACTACAGTGGTATTTCAATCAGAAGCAGCAATGATGTCCCATTTTAAATTAACTGCAGGTAGTAAAGGTCGCTCTGCCCTCCTGCAGCCAGACACTGGAATAACATGAACACGTGCTTCAAACCGGAGTCTGTCAAAGGTGCCCAAAGGGGACAGGCAGGATTCCATGGACATCAATATGAGCCCAAAACTTCTCATGGCTCCGCTGTACTTGTATGAAGTGTAATGCAGTTAGAAGACCTCTGTTTTATCCCCGAACAACTTCCCCCCTTGACTCTGAGTGGGGTGGACAGGGCGATGGAAAGCCAGCTGCATTGCTGGGCTTTCCAGAAGGAATTAAGAAGGCTTTCGGAGATCAGCTAGCCCAACTGTGATGCTGGGCTTCACACCAGGCACACAAGAGCTGCTGAACACTGGTGTCACCTCTCAAAAATGGGGTCTGGAGCCCCTGAAAGGGGGGTGAGCAGTTATATGGACAGAAACAGTAGTTTGCTGCAGACACTGTGCTTGTTTCTGTAACAAAAGGTCAAAATCCAGGCCGTCTGGGGAGCAGAAGGGATCAGGCAGATCCTCAGCACAGCCCAGTGGGAGCTGACACCCAGGTCACTTATTTCACAAGGCCAAACCCTCCTGCCCCAGCAGGTTGCAGACCTCGACCTGGCACCCGTCCTGCCGGGACAGGTCTCAGCATGGGGGCAGCAGAATGGCCACCTTCCTGCAAGACAAGTCTTGCTTCTCTTTGGCTTTGTTAGCAGCAAGGATGTTTGTGCAGTGTCATATCTCAAAGAGATACAGGTTTGAGGGATCTGGATAGAAGGCCTGGAAAAATGATATTTTATATTTATTTAAGCAATATTTAACCTGTATTTTCACTTCAAATCCAGCTGAAAAGCTGAAACTGCAAATTTTCTTGGGAAATTGATAGTCTGAACAAAATGTGTGTTTGGAAATATCAAAGTGGTGTTGCTCTAAAAGGATAAATTCCAGTTCCTTTTCCCAATCCTGAGCTGGGTGTCAGAAACCATTTCATATTCAAACACACAGAGAGAGCAGCATTTGCATCCCAGTTTCAGAAGGACTGATGCCTACTCCAGGATATGACACTGTGATAGATAAGCTCTCAGTCGTGTAAATTGGGGTAGCCCCATGAAACGCCACAATACCAGGGATGGCTCAAGTGCCTGGGACTTTGCTCCTGAATCCCCTTGGCTTCTGTGTCATCCCTGCTCGCTCTGCTCAACCCAGCCAGCTGTGCTTGGCTGCACTGGCACTGCTGCTCTCCCCCTCAGACTCAGCCCTGAATCCTCTTTCCTTCTTGGCGGGGACTTTTACTAAACTTTTCCCTTCTCTGTGTTTTTGCTGAAGTCTCATAATGCCCCCCTTCTTTGCCTGGTGCTAAATACGAGCTGATTACTCAGTTCCAAGAAACCTGATCTTTATGGCCAAGCATAATAAACAGTACCCAGACATGTGAGACAGCGCAGCAACAGCTATTTCTGGCCAGTAGATTTGTTCCCTCATATATTGGCTGCTCCAAGCTCCCTCAGAGGAGCTGAGGTCACTGCTGAGTTTCAGACTGGAGTTTCAAACTGGAATTTGGGAACATTCAAAAGCTGGATTTTTGTTGTTGTTGTTTCCTCTTTCACCTGCACTCTGAACTGGTCACTCCAAAGGGCAGCTGGCCCCACTGGTTACCCAGCAGTGCCTCACCGTGCCCAAGGGGTTGAGAGGGAAATGCACACCCTTTTCTATGCGGTCCTGCAGTGCTGGGACTCATCTCACCTCACTGTTGTGTGGAAACCTCTGTCAGAGCTGCTTGGACTTGATTCATCCCATCTGGCACGCGCTTGAGTCAGGCAAAACACACCCTGCGATTGCCATCTCGCTCTGCCTGGAGTCTGTGTCACCCCAGACAGCGGAGCTGTCAGCGGGGCCAAGCACAGCCCCACACCACAGGAACGAGTGGGTGCTCCCAGTTTCCCAAAGCAACCACCCAAAATCCCCAGTCCTTTTTTAACACAGCGAAGGTGCTGGTACTGGCTGAGAGTTGAGGATCCCCTCTCACAGTCATGGCCCTTGATGCCTTTCACGTGGCTCTGAGGTATACAGGGCTTGGGAGGCAGTTTCCGTCCTTCCCTTGGTCTGACCCAAAGAGTGTATGAGTCAGTGGGAGTCTTTCCTTTGCTTAACTGAATGTCTTAAAGAGCAGAAGAATACCCGTACCCCTGCTACAAGGATCCTCACCTCTCCTTTCTCACCAGGTCCTGTTCCGATTCTGCCAGGATGGCACCCAAAAAGAAAACCAAGAAGCCCAAGGTGGATAAAGAGGATGCATCCATCACCCCTGTGATGGTGGAAGATGCTTTGCTAGATGTCGAACACCTCAGTCACTTGAATGGTTTGTTCGACAGCGGCTCCAACGGCTTCCACTGCACGGCCACGGAGCTTGAAGCGTCCGACCATGGAGCCAGCCTTCTGGAGGGGATGAATCAGATGCGCCAGAAGCGGTTCCTCTGTGATCTCACCATTGCCACCAAAACAAAGTCCTTCGACGTGCATAAACTCGTCCTGGCTTCCTGCAGCGAGTACTTCCACCGCCTGCTGCAGAGAGACCCTCAGCTGCACCGGGTGGAGCTCCACGACGTCTCCCCACTGGGCCTGACCACCATCATCACCTACGCCTACACGGGGAAGCTGAGCCTCTCGCTGTACACCATCGGCAGCACCATCGCTGCGGCCACTCAGCTGCAGGTGCCAGCACTGCTGAACATGTGTGGTGACTTCCTCGTTCGGGAGATGGCCGTGGAGAACTGCGTGTACATCGCCAACATCTCAGCCACCTACGGCCTCAACCAGGTGAAAGATGCCACGCGGAAGTTCATCCGGGAAAACTTCCTGGAGTTCTCCAAGACTGACCAGTTCATGAAACTCCCCTTCGATCAGATCAATGAGCTGCTGATGGATGATGGCCTGCAGATACCCAGTGAGGTTGCAGCCTTCCAGATCGCTGTCAAGTGGCTGGAGTTTGACCCAAAACGGGTCCGATATGCTGCTGACCTCCTGAGCAACATTCGATTCGGCACAATCTCAGCTCCAGACTTGGTCAACCATGTGCAACCTGTGCCACGCATGATGCAAGACCCTCAGTGCCACAAGCTCCTCGTGGATGCTATGAATTACCACCTGCTCCCCCACCAGCAAAACAGCCTTCAGTCACGGAGAACCAGGATTCGGGGAGGCCAGAGGGTGCTCGTCACAGTTGGGGGTCGTCCAGCTTTGACCGAGAAGGCTCTTAGCAGGGAGATCAGCTACAGGGACACAGAGGGAAACTGGAACAAGCTGACAGAGATGCCAGCAAAAAGTTTTAACCAGTGTGTGGTTGTGATGGATGGATTCATCTACATTGCGGGTGGTGAAGACCAAAATGATGCCAGGAACCAGGCCAAGCATGCCGTCAGCAGCCTGAGCAGGTAAGACAGGCTTCACCTGGCCACACAGACCCTGGGGAGGGGTTCAGAGCTGTGCTGTGTTTGCCTGTGCCCCAGCATCCCCCATGGGGTGAGGGATGAGCACGTCAGAAAGTTTCCTCTGCTATCAGTAACGAGGAGGTAGGTCTGGCCCCTGAGATAATGCTGCCAGGGAGGGACAAATGCAGCGAGGCGCAGCACAGGGTGCTGGTCTGTGAGACCCAAGACCTGGAAACCACTTCCAAGCATTTGGTCTGCGTGACCCTGGCCTGGGCTTCCCCTGGGGACTTTGGGGCCTGGGCTGTGCTGCCCACGTCCTCCAGCAGCACACAGCACCGGTGCAGGATGAGGGCAAGGCAGGGCCTCTTCAAAGCTGTGAGGCTCCTAGAGAAATGGGAGCCCTTATTATTTAGCATTTTGTTAGTCTGGGGAGTTCCCCTTTTCGCTTGGTGGCTATTCCTCCAGCCAGTGCCAGCCTCGACCCGGTCTCTGGTTTGCCTGGATTCATTTTAAGGTAGATTTACTGTCTGTAGGATTCCTGTTGCCCTTCAGGCTTTCTTCTCTCCACCTCCATTTCTCTTTTTGTTATTTAAATAACAAGGTTTGTTTCCTAAATCCCCATAAACCTGTCAATGGATTGCCAAGGGATTACTGTTCAAAGAAAGGAGGAGTAACCATGGCAACCTGACAAGCAGTATTTTGTTTGCAACCTAAACCTGAACTTCCTAGCGGCTCTGCCCACAGCTTGGCTCAGCCACTTGAGGCTCCACATGCAACACCGTGGGCACTGCTCGAGGCCAGCCCTTCACGGCCCCTGATCACCACCCCTTGGTTAGCAGCCATCACTGGTCTCTTTCTGCTGCATGGAGTGAGGTTTCAGGGACCCACTGGCAGGTCTCCTTTCTATTTCTGGCCAGTAGCTTATCCACCTTTTCCAGCCTGGCCTTAGTCCCCGGGGCATCGCTCTGGGGCCACAGCCATTTCAGTTCCCTCTGCCACCTCGTGGGCACACAAGGAGCTGGCTTCTTATCAAGTGCCTGGCTTTGGCCTGGCAGGGTGGGCAGAGAAGGCCTGTCCCTTGGTCCTCTTCTACCTGCCAAGACCCAACAGAGGGGACAGTAACAGTGCTTGGGGACACCTCAGATGAGTAGCACTCACCATTTCCACACCAGGCCGGAGCTTGTGGTGGCAGGAGCAATGCTGGGGCCATCCCAAGGGTTAGAGCGGCAACAACCCCAGCAGTCACAGGCAGGATCCAGTCCTGTGCAGTGCCATCGTCTCCATCTGTACTGCCTGCCCAAATGCTTTTTTACTGCTGGAGAAGACAGAGAGGCTCTTTCAGAGCACAAGTTGTCTCCTCCAAAGGCAGATATTTGGCAGGGCCCTCTTCTCCCCACAGCTCTGATGCTAGTCCTGGACAGACAGATCTGCCCTTCGTCCCCCAGGTACGATCCACGCTTCAACACCTGGCTGCACCTGGCCAGCATGCAGCACAGGAGGACACACTTCAGCCTGAGTGCCTGCAATGGGCTCCTCTACGCTGTTGGAGGGCGCAATGCTGAGGGCGTGTTGGCATCTGTCGAGTGCTATGTCCCCACCACCAACAGCTGGCAGAGCAAGGCAAGCCTGGAGACACACCGCTGCTGCCATGCCACCACCGTCATTGACGGCAAGCTCCTGGTCACAGGCGGCTACATCAGCCATGCCTATTCCCGCACCGTGTGCTGCTACGAGCCCAGCACCGACACCTGGAGGGAGCAGGCAAGGCTCAGCACCCCCCGGGGCTGGCACTGTGCAGCCACTGTGGCCGACCGAGCGTATGTGCTGGGTGGGAGCCAGCTGGGTCCCCAAGGTGAGCGGGTGGACGTGATGCCCGTGGAGTGTTACAGCCCACTCACAGGGCAGTGGAGTTACATGGCACCCCTGCCCACGGGGGTCAGCACAGCCGGGGTGGCTCTGCTGGAGGGGCGCTTGTGCCTGGTGGGTGGCTGGAACGAGACTGGGAAGAAGTATCAGAAATGCGTGCAGTGCTACAACCCTGACCTCAACGAGTGGACCGAGGATGAGGACCTCCCCGAGGCCACCGTGGGTGTCTCGTGCTGCACTATCATCCTCCCACGCTCCCCGAGCTCCAGGTCCCGGGCTAGCTCTGTGGCCTCAGCAGCAGCCAGCACGTAAAGAGCCCTGAGTGCCACATGGCTTATGCCAGCAGCTAGGGAAGGAGATTGAGCTCAGGAGTGTGGAGTAGCTGGATGGGGAGGCACGCTGATGTTTGGAGTCACTGCAAAGTCTCATACATTCTTGTTCCATCATGGCAAGTTTTGGGCTCCAGGAAAGTGTCTTCTGAGCTGCCTGCATCTTCATCCCACAGCTTAAGCAGGGACTGCTCAAGCGGGGGGCAGACATGGAAGCAAGCAGGACAGAACAGCTTTTCTCCTCAGCCTGCAGCACTGTATCGCAGCATGGATTGGAAAAAAATGGAAAAAAAAGAAGAAAAACAAACTAGAATAATGCAGGAGAAATTGTACTGTAGGAATAGTATCACGAGACACCTTCAAAACAACAGTAGTATTGATATTAGGTACAAGAAAATGACAGATCTAGAACAGACCCTGTTCTCATGTAGCATTTGTTCAATGGAAGGACACTTAATATTTACTCATTGAAGCTAGATGCCTTCAGACCAGGAATAAAGTGAATCTTGATAGCAAGGAAGAGAACTATTGGAGCAACTCACTAAGATCTGTTACTCTTCCAAGTGCCGTGCTCTGGCTCAAGCAGAGGGAATCAGGGAAGTGCCTGAGGATGCTATGAAACTCCAGATTTGAGAGGCAAATGGTGCCCTGAAAATAAGTATCAGCTGGAGCAGAATCCCTTCACATCTAAACCAGGAGCTCTCGCAGATATATTCCTAGTCAGGTCCTGTTACTTGTACCATCAAGCTGACAGCTTGATTTTGAACTCAATCAGTGCTTCCCCATAACTGGAAAAGCAGAGTCTGACCTGTAAAAGAAGTGATTAGGAAACTTGAGTTTCCAGGGGCAAGCAGTTGCTCAGTGCCTGGGGACCCTCCCTGTCACTGCGTCTGAGACAGTTACCAGTCTTCATTAAAACCCTAGCTGCCCTTTCAGAGTGCACAGGGGCTGCAGACCCTGCCTTACAGTGCTGCAGAGCAGACTCAGGCTCTTGGGCTGAGTACATCAGGACAAACCACACCACAGCACTCCGAACCCTGCCCCGGCAGGTCTGAGATACAGTCCCAGAGCAGTGATAACCTGTGAAGAGCAGGAGGTAAGAGAGTGGTGGTTATTTCCTGGTCTCAAACCCATGGTCATGACAAAACATTGCACAACAGTCATGTGCTAAGGCCAGCATCTTCTGATAACAGGTCCTGTTACTGGAGCACATTTACATGTGATCCTAGACAGGCTCGTCACCTTTGTCTCAGGCCAAGACAACTACACACTGCTGAGCATCCAGGCAAATGCTCCTGGTTTTGTTCTGGTCTTTTTTGCACAACACAGTGAAATTGCATCCAGGAAGCCCCTGAGCCCCTCAAGGGAACCTCAACATGCCATGAAGATGCAAAGACAAGAGCTTCAGCAAAGCAGGCTGGTTTGCACTGCCTTTCGTAACTTGCCAAAACTGAGCAACTTGTAGAAGCTACAGTTCACATAAAGGTCTTGATCTTTCTCTTGAGAATTCTCTTTCTCAATTAAGAGTTCACATTGAGAATAAAGCTATACAGAGGCAGAACATAATTCCTGTTCAAATTCTACTCTCCTCTGTGCATTTTAGCATGCACAGCACACACTGCCCTGTGCATTTTGGAGTGGGTTCCATCCTGAACAGCACTAGCAACCTCCCCTGGTTTACAACTCCAAACAGGCTTGACAAGGGAACAATCTAGTCTTTGAGACAACACTGCTTGATCACTGGTGCCAACGCATGCAGATCTGGATGGAAGCGAGTTTGTTCCTTCATTTTTTTAATTATATTTTTTTATTGTAAGATGCAGGAGAGGACTGAACACTGGGCACAGAGGCAAGGGTGTTGCTGAACTCCACTTGTGTGAGCTGTATTGTCCTGCAGGGAATTTTCTCTTTGAACAATAAAGGCCATTCCTTTGCAGGGGAAAGCTGTCTGGCTGTGTAATTAAAGCAGTATAAGTTCACACTTCTGAAGTATTTTAACAAACAAGTCAAGATTCATCCCCTACATTCCAAGCACATCCAGTAATTGCTTCAGGATTTCTACAGAACATCGAGAGCACCACCATCTCTGGGGTAGAAACAACTCTACCAGCTGCAGGTACAGGCACTCGAGGTCTCTCACACTACCCACAGAAGCAGCACGGATCAGGGGTTTCTGCTGGCTGATCTCAGCCCTCTCTTGTGGCATCAGGCTTGAATCTTGGCTCGGAAGCATCGCCAGTCCCCTGGCACCACCAGCACCACAGGCCTTGCCCATCCCCTCAGCCCCTTCCAACCAGTCCTGTCATGCTTGCTTAGACAACCCTCAGCTACATCTTGGCTTTATGGCTCTGCTTTATTAAGAGGATGCGTGTGCCATTTCCTTTGGCTTCCCATTGAACTTGCACTCCCAATAGTTCCTAGAGCAACCAAGTTTCTTCTGCTAATTCAGAATCCCTCATTCATTAAAGAGCAGGCTGCTGTTAAGACTGTAGGTCAGTCTGTGGAGGATCAGAACCGGCACACTGACTTACTTTGTTCCCCTCAGGGATTTAACCCTCCAGAAATTCTGCTCTACTACTCCATTGGCCAAAAAGCATTTTTTTTTTTTTTCCTTCTTTCTACACCCACCTGCAGACTCTAGTAAAAGCTCTATATATTATTTGTGCAGTTGGACAGTACAGAAGTGGAGACTGTATCCATGTAAATCCAACACCTGCTCCTCAAGAACAGCATGTTCTCTTCAAGTGCACAGCATCAGTCCATGTCCTTCTGGTGCCTTTCCAGTGTGACCAACCCTTGCTCCCAGCAGCTTCTCAGGTCAGGAGCCCCCACAAAATTCACAACAGAAGTTAAAGGTTAGAAAACTTTATTTGCTTTTTTGGTAACAGGAACCGCTCATTTACCAGGAAGGATGATGCCATCATACTGTGAGACAAAAAAAAACAAAAAACAAACAAACAAACAAGAACCAAGTCAGAAAGTACCATCAGGTAAAGGTGCAGGACTGCTGTGCAGAAAACTGGGTCACCACACTCACTCCAAGCCAGGCAGACAACACTGACATGAAATACCAGTTCTCCTGTAGCTAACTGCCTTTCTACTTTGCTGCTGTGCTGCTGACTTCCAAGCAGGGCTTTGTTGAGATAAGCATTAAACTCCACTCATCAGCCCAGTGAAAGAAGCCCCATCCTTCACAGGTTGATCTGACCAGAACTACGCTTGTCTCTTTTACAGTCCCAGGATTTGGCCCTGAAAGTAACTCAGCCACAGTAAGCAGAACCAGGTGGGGGAGGGGGGGAGAAAAAAAAAAAAAATCCATTCAGCAGGAGCAGGCTGGAGCCCACCCTGTGCAGGGTATCATCGGTGCAGATCTAGGCAGAGTAGCCAGTAAAGAGCCTCCAGACAGACCGCCCACCCTTTCCACCTCCGAAAAAGTATCAGAGTCCCTATCTCTGAGCATTTCCAATCAAGCTTTTGGCAACTCCTGTTCATTATCCAGTCTGTGTCAGAGAGGGCTACGGACAGATAAACCCAAGAACTTGTTTTATTTGGATCGCTCCATCCTCCAAGTCTGGTAGCTGAGCTAGGAGCTGTGTCAGATAAACAAATCCTAACCCTGTCTCGTCACTTGTGATCCACATACACACGCCACCTCCCAAAAACTGTGGGAGACAGATTTACACAAGAGCCGATACTTCCAGCTATCCTGCAAGAGCTGCTCTTTCAGTTCAGCACACACAAAAAAGGGGTATGAACAGCACTCATCCTCAAACACAGCTTCTACTGCCCCAGACCAGTAAAAAACAGCGATTTAAGCAGTGATCAGGATCTCCTGCCCAGTGACTTGTTCCAGCCTTTCCACAGTGAAGCATTTTGCTGATACTTGCTAGGAAACTCTTGGGATACAAAAATAAAGATGGACTTTACCTTTTGCTGAAACCAGCGCATGGCTTCTTCCTTTCCAATTCTGTGCTTGGCTCCAATGTTGCCAGTCCTGCGCTTCTTGTCAGCAATGCTGAAACCAGGCCTGCCCAGCACCTGTCAGGAGAGGAGAGCCACAGCACTATTTCATTCCAGCATTTTTTTTTTTTATTTTCTTAAACTTAACAGTTTTCTAGGAGGGAAGGCTAAAATTTCCACATCAGTAACATCTTGTTGTCCGTCACACTCAAGACTGAAAGTGTTCTCTTCTACAGCCTCAATGTAAACTGAAAACTAAGTAACTTCTGAGCAGCCAGGTAAACTGACACAGACAGCTCCTAGACTGGGCGACTTAGCACATACACTGACTCAGAGAAACCAAAATGAGTATGGAAGATTCACTATTCCATACCCAGAGGCCTCAGCTCTCAAGAAAAGATACACTGAACAGCATTGCTAACGTACAGAACAGCTTCCCTCTATTTCAGAGATTTAGCACGAGGCACATCAGAATGGAACGACTCCAACACACCAGCCAGCACCACTGCTACATGACCCACCCCCAGCACCCTAAACACAGGGAGAATCTTCCAGCAGTGCAGCCCGTCTTTCAGTCCACATTCCTGAAGCTCCTGCTGCTCCTTCCTTCTCCAAACCTAGCACAGCTGTTTCAGTGTTATCCCAGGAGTACCAATAAGAGCCACAGTATTTGCTTCTGAAGAGCAAATGTGAGACATGTCATAAATCAGGGATTTTACAGCAGCCCTAGGAATCCCAGTTTAAACTTGGATTTTGTTGACATCTTTCTATCTTCCAGCACTGGGCAGCAAGTTAACGTGAGCCAGTTATTGTTCTAGGTTCCTTCTAGAGCTTTCACACAAGTCCAGTAGCTGCAAGGAAGCAAGGAATACGCACCACGTAAAAGTCCAAGCCGTAGATACCAATACTGGGATCGTATTTAATCCCCAGATCGATGTGCTCCTGGATTCCAAAGCCAAAGTTCCCAGTGTCTGAGAAGTTGTTTTTTCTCAACTCGTATTCTCGCACCTGAAACATTTGTCGTCAGTCAGTCCCATGTGTTCTGACTGCTACCAGACCCACAACTTGCTTACATGCTAAGTCTTTAATCCTATGATTTTGCTCCCACAGCCTGCTCATAAATCACAGCAGTAAAGACAGAACCTCAAGAGAAAGCAGCAACTGCACCCACTAGCTCTTAAATAAGGATGAAACAGCAACCAGAGAAATGGTGCAAACACAGCAGCCTGTGTATCAAAAGCTGCTCCCCCAACCCTTAACACCCACGACTAACGTGTAACTAGATCAGGTGTGACATTTCAAAGCACACATCTTTTCAGTTGGTACGGATTAAGTTTTGCTCTTTCACAAATCAAAGATCCAGACCAGCCAAATTCTCACCTTCAACCCCTTCTCCAGAATCTCCTCTGCTTTGGCCCCGCGAACCGTGCAATGAACAGCAATCTTCTCATTTCTCCTGATTCCAAAGGATCTTACAGTGTATCGTGCTGTAGGCAGCAATAATTACACTTAGAGGCTATTCAAAGAATTCCCACCCAGGGGATACACACCTTGCTTAAGAAAACCAACAAATTACTTTAAAGTGAAGAAAAAAAGAACCACACGTTCCCTCTTTGGGGACAAGGGCAGAGCAGCAGCCCAAGTCTGGAGGCAGAGCTGAACTGACAGAAACGACCACCAGCACCTGAATATTTAGGACCCCCAATTCTTACACCAAGGCCCACATCAGAGCAGATCTCCCCACCCACACCGGCTCTGCCAAGGAGCTTCTTCCCTGGGAGCCACACTGCCACTTCATCCTCTGCATGCTCAGGAAAGGAAGAAAAACAACCAGAAAACAAACCGCCCCTTTACCCCCCCCCGCCCCTCCCCCCCCCCCCCCCCCCCGCCTTTGGCAGCCGGCAGGAAAACCCACCCCTCACCTTTGGAGAAGACGGGGGTCTGGCCTGTCAGCTGCTCCAGCACTTTGGCCGCTCGGGTGAGCCTGTCCCCGCTCTCCCCAACGCAGATGTTGAGGCAGAGCTTGCGGATGCGCAGCTCTCGCATGGGGTTCTCCTTTTCACCTTGGTCTTGCTGTGGAAAAACGATACGGGGGCTAACGGAGGGCGTCCGGGAGACAGCCCACCGCTCGCCCCAACGGCAGGAGAAGGCTTCGCCAGGCCGCTACAGCAACCTGACACCGAGCTCTCCTCCACCCCGGGGGGGGAACGCCGGCGCCGCCGCCCCGGCTCAAGCACCGCCGCGGCGGCCCAGCCACCGGGCAGGCCGCGGCCTGTCATGGCAGCCGCTTCCCCAGGGCGGCCCACCGGCTCCTCCCTGCCCATACCGGTCCCGTAACTCTCCCCCCCAGCCTCTCCCGCTCCCGCCCGCACTGGCCGTGACCCGGCCGGGCCCCGCCGAGGGCGGATGGCAGCGGATAGAGAGGGCACAGTCCGGCCTCTACCAGCGGGCGCCGCCACTCACCGCCATGATGGGGGCGGGGAAGAGATCAACGGAGCCCCGCCGCGGGGTCTTATGGGACGGCGCGGGGCGGGCGGCAGCGCCCCCTGACGGCCGGAGGGCGGCTCTGCGCGTTGCCGTGGCAACCGCGGGCGGGCGTTGGCCCCGGGGAGGCGACGCGGCCATTTTGTCCCACAGGCCCGTGGGGACGGGGATGCGGAGAGGCCGCCGGCCCTGCTCGCTGTCACCCCGTTAGCCAGGCTGGGACCAGGGCCCGGCCTGCACCACCGTTGAGCTGCTGTCTCTGCCGTGGAGCTCACTCTCGAGAGCGCTGGGGCAGATGGTGGCGGAGAGGGCTGGGGTCCTGCCAGGAGTCCCGGTCTGCTGCTGAGGCTGAGGGGGGTGAGCCGCAGCAGTTTTGCTGGGAGATGTGGCACCAGAAGGTGTTAGAGCTTCACCGCTCCCAAGCAGCATCAAGTGTAGCTTACCCAAGCCTGGCTCCCAGAGCTTCACCCACCCCCCACACCCCTGAGTTCCCTGAATGAGACCTGGGAACGTATTTCAATTTCACTTCACTCTTTCAGGGAAGTGTTTGTGGGTTTCAGATCCTTGCCTGGGATCTAGATCCTCTTTTTGCACCACGTTGACTTAGTCTGGAGCGAGGGAGGAGTCCCAGCCCACGCCCTCGCTGCAGTCAGCTGGGCACAGAGCATAACAGGTTCTCTGGGGACAAGCCAAATTCACACCCTTTTTTGGGTCCAAACATGTCTTTCAGTGGCCACATCCTGAGCTGAATGCTTGCAATGAGGCTCTCGCTCAGTAAGGACAACACCAGCTCACATCTTTTCCTGCTTATCCCTTTCCCTGCCTCCCAGGGGCCGTGCTCAGGGCTGCCAGGTTGAACTCCGTAATGCCCTCACTTATTTTTTGCCCCAGTTGCTTCTAAAAGGGGATGGAGGATAAATGAATAATCAGCTTGTCTCATTAAGAAGAGAAAAAAAAAGCGTTAGGAGTCTCTGTGCAGAAGGTGTGAGAATCCGCTAGTTAAAAAGTAACACTCTACCACTTCATTATCGATTTACTTCGTGTAAGAACAGCTTTGCTGGAAATAGCTGCAGGCTTCTTACAGAGCTCAGCTGACAGCCAGCTTTACCAGCTCTCCATGGATCCCATTTAGGATCTGTCCACACTGCAGCATTCTTTCCTGTGGGCAAAGGCTGAGGGCAGGGTTAAATGCACAGAAGGCAACGTGGGTTGCAGGGCTGGTGCCTCCCCCGGAGAGTAGATTGAGATCAGGAGGTGGACAGAGCTGGGTGAAGGTGCTGGGCACTTCAAGAGTCAGAGTGCGCCGTCACCTGAGCATGCTGCAAGGGCCCCAGGAGCAGGCAGGGACAGCTGAGCTTTGCTGTGCAGGCAAGAGCAGGGTAGTGGAGGGAGCTCCTGCCTGACCTGTGCCCATTTGCAGCCCATTCCCTTGTGTACCTTCCCATGCCTGTGGCTCTCATTGCACAGCGGTGTCCTCCCTAGCCCAGTCTTGGATGGTACCGCTGCCAAAGGCTATGTAGAAGATCAGGCCAAACAAGTTGAGGGCTGCAGATACGAAGAAGGCATTCCTCCAGCCAGTCTGGAGATCCTGGGGGGGCAAGAACAGATCACAATGGTATCACCCTTCCCTTTATCTCCATGTAGTGATCACCCAACTACTGCCACCCAATTCACTGGCACTAAAATCTCCATCCTCTGCTTGCTACTAGTACCAACAACAGAAGAGCTTTGCTCAACTCAAGACATATGCCAGACCCCCTCTTGTTGGAGATGCATTTCCTGCTTTGGCATTTTTTGAAACATTGTGTGCTGTGCTCTATTCAGGAAGCTTTCCTGCCTGGCACAGAGCTTCCCCCTCACCCCACTCCCTTGACCCTCTCCCCATCTCTAAGTACATCCAAATGGGGCTCATGTGGAGCTCTTCCTGCTTTCTGAGTCATCCCCATGTCCTCAAAATGGTCCAGAGCTCTGGTTTGCCAGCTGCTATATCACATGTGTTCATTGGGAAGAGGGGGTTGGCTTGGAGTAATTTTTGATTTAGTGCAAAGGAATCCATTTCTGAGAACTGTGTTTTCTTCTAGGGATGTGCTTGTGGTTTGTGGCCCCAAATTACCTGGCTGACAAGAAGTCCAACTGCAGTAGGAGCAATAATTCCTGCGACTATTCCAAAGGTATTTGTGATTCCCAGCAGGAACCCTGCATATCTGGGGAGAGGAAGCAAAGATTTCCTGAGTGAGGCAGAGGGGAAACTGTCACAAGAAGGGAGAGGAGTAGGTGCTGCCAGTCCCTTCCCTCATCTGCATGAATACTGCCTGTCATGCCGAACAACACTAGGAGCTTCCCTGCAAGACTGGGGGGGATTTTAAGCCTTTATTTTACTCCTTAGCTTACAATGCCAGCAGCTACAGAAGAAAAGGGAAGGGAGAGTAGGAGTTGCAGAAGCTTCGGGGGATTGGGAAGGACGCAGAGCCAGGGAGGGCACAAAAGTCAGAGCCACTTACCTGGGCGCTATATCGATGTGGTTAATATTGATGCCTGCCCCTGTCATACTGATTATTGTCAAGGCCAGTGTTAGAAGGACCACAACAACTGTGGAACTGCAGCCAATGTAAGGCACAGCCACCAGGAAGATGGCTGGGAGCAGCATCCCTTGGGAGGAAAAGGGGATGTGTTTTATAACAGGCCACATAAGTGTGTTTGAAAGGCTGGACAGCAGATGAAAGCTTGTCCTTACCGAGTGCTGAGAAGAGCTTCCTGACGGCTGCTGTGCCAAGCACTCGCCTGGCTAGGAGGAAATCAGCCAGCAGCCCAGCCAGGATGTGCCCCAGCCCATTCCCAACATAAGGCAGGGAGGAGAGGAGCCCATTCTGCAAAGCAGAGAACAAGGCATTGTCACATCCGTGGCCCAAAGGAATGGAGCCAAGAGCTCCAAGACTGTGGCTCCCTTGGTCCCAGAGCCACCAGTCTTCAGGAAGAGATGTCCCTGAGGAACCTCCATGTTCCCAGCCTACAGAGGAACGAAGTCCCATCGCTGTTGCAGGGACCAGCCTCAGCTGCAGGGCAGCACTCACCTCTCTGAGGTCAAAGTGGAGGACGTTGCTCATGAACGTGGGCATGGAGGTCAGCAGCATGTAGAACAGCCAGTCTGTGCAGAAGCAGGCAACGGTGATTGCCCAAAGAGGCAGTGATTTAGCCATGGCCACAAGTGGCAGGGAGTGGCCATGAGAGCTGCCCTGGAAGGAATAAAACATCAGCCAGTGCCTCCTTTCCTGTCTCACATCCCCTGCGCAAGCTGTCCAGGCTTTCTTTGGCCTCTCCACCTGCTGCTGAGAAGACTGGGACTAGCCCTGGCCACTCTATAAGGAATCCAGCTGAACTGCCACAGAGCAGTCCCTTTGCCAAGGTGTCTGCAGCGTGGTCAGTTGTGGTTAAAAGGTTTGTGTGTACCTGATGAGCCAGCAATGACATGATGTACTCCTGCTCCCTGGCACTAATCCATGGGTGATGTGCAGGATCCTCATACACGAGGAGGAACCAGCAGAGGCACCAGACACAGCCAACACCACCTGTGAGGAGTGGGACTCTCAGTGCCAGCCCCTCTCTATGGTGAGCTGTGGCAGAACTCAGAGCCAGTGGGATGGAGGCTGATGCTAGCGAAACAGCGAGGGCAGGAAGATAGAAAGTGACAAACTCCCCTGAACCCATTGCTCACAGTGGAAGGGGTTGGGTTGATGGCACAAAAGGTTCAGCAAAGGCATGTTCCCTACTAGTACTCCAGCAAAATGGTTTCATCCTGGCCTGGCAGGTGAGAGGGGAGCCCAGAGCTCTGTGTGGGACTAATAAGGATGGAGCTGGTCCTGCAGGGATCTGATGGAGAACCTTTGGGAGCTCTGCCAGCAAATGGCCTGCAACGGGGTTGGAGGAGAAGGACGTGATGGGCCATTACTCACCAAAGATGTAGAAGACAAAAGGCCACCCCAGAGTCTGACAGATGATCCCAGCCACAAGGAGAGCAAAGAAAGTCCCAAAAGTGCATCCTAGGGATCAGAAACCAGAAGAGTCATTTTAATGGGACTTTGTGTGAACAGCAGCAAGTGGGACAGACCTACAGCCTGATTTGTGATGGGAAAATGGGTGGCACAAATGAAGCACCTGTGCAAACAAGCACCCTTGTATCCGGGTTTACTCCCTTCAGTGTCCAGGTTCCCTCTCCTGACTCAGGCTCACCTGAGCTGAGGAGACAAAAGACACAGGATGGGAGGAGGAGAGGAGGAAAGGCTGAACGCTGCTAATACTTCTTTGCCAAGGACCCACAGCTTTGAACTTTAGGCTGCTACAAGGACTGGCTTGGAAAGAAGGGGCTGAGGGGAGGTCCTGCACTTACCGAGTCAGTGGTAGGGAAAAATCCTTGTGCCTTACCAGCATCAGCAATGTTCATGAGCCTGCTGCGTTCCAGTGGAGGGGCCCATTTTGCCCAGAGCGTGTACTGAGCTGGAAATATCACTCCCTGCAAAGATAACAGGAAGCGTGGAGGAAGGGGACACGGGGAATACAGCCAGGGCTAACCAGAGCAGGTTTCATAACCTGGCAACACCTGGAGCCACAACTGACCTCAGCCAAGCCCAGTAGCACCTGCAGCCCGATGAGGAAGCTCACGCCGAGCTCTGCTGCTTGGGGCATGAGGAGGGTTAGCACAGAGGAGAGCAGGAGCCCACTGCCCAGGACAGGTTTCCCCCCGAGTAGCCCTGAGCAGTACCCGCCCAGCGCCTGTGTGAGGCTGTAGCCGTAGAAGAAGGAGCTGAGGACAATTCCTTGAGTCTCAGCACTCCAGTTGTACACGGGGGCCTGGAGGAGACAGAACACATCTGTCAAACAGAGATCTCTGTTTTCCAGGCAGAGACTCCTCCAGAAGGGGAGAAGCAACCAGGAAACGCAGCCCTGAGTACAACAAACTGATCTCTCTGCTCCTTCACCCCCCTTGTCCTCAAGGCTTTTCTCTGCTGCTTCCAAGTCTGTCCTCCCACAAAAGAAAGAGTGGACTGAGCACAGGAAGCATCTTTCAGTTATCTGCATCTGCTTTCCACTTACGTCCTGAGCAAATGCTGGGTAGGAGCTGTGGGGAGCACTGCCAGACCAGCCATGGGGATGGCTGCTGTTAGTCATGGCGACAATGGCGATGCTGAGGCTGACCCGGAGTGCGTATGCCACGAAGAGAGAGATGTGCAGGACCAGGGCCAGGCCACAGCGAGCAGAGCAGAGCCCTGTAGAAGGAGACAGCCCACAAACTGAGGCTGGTTAGAGAGGCCATGGGTTAACTCTAACCCCATCCTACAGATCTGTGTCACGAGGCAATCACTGTACTGCAGCAACAAATGGCTCTTTCCAGGTACCCTCCAGACATCTACCACTGAGCCCCTGCCCTCCTCCTTTGCAGGGATGGCCGTTCATATCTTCAGAAGGAGAACAGAGGGGCAGAACGGCAAGGAGACTTGCCCAGGGATGGAGGGGACATGTGGAAGCCAGAGGTCACTGGCTCCCAAGCCCTGCTGAGGCAGCACTTCAGCCCACTGCTCCCCAGGGAGCGGATTTACCTGTGCGGGAGGAGGGCTGCTGAGCAAGCAGAGGGGCTTCATCCTGCTCTGCTTCCGTCCCGTCCCCTGCCTGTGTGTTGTCCACGTGGCGCTGCATCCTCTCCTACCTGCAAACGCTGCTGCCTGCTTCTCCTCAAGATAATGCCCGGCCCTGTTACAAAGCAAATCTCAAACATCAACAAACACAGGAGCAGCCGGGCAGTGACCCTTGGCGTTTCCTCCCAAAGCCATTACCAGCACAGCAAGAGCAGAGCAGGCTGCTGGTCGCAGATGCCTGCACTGCCAGCACAAATGCTTTATGAGCACAGTGATTTACAGCTGCCTCAAAACCTCCCTGGGACGGACTTATTTGCACCCGTTGTTTATAGCCCTCGACCACAACAGCCTGACAGGGCAACGAGGTGTCTCCCACCCCGGGGTGCTCCCACAGATGCCCCAGGGGTACCCGCTGCCCTCCCTCAGCTGGTGCAAAGGGAGGCTTCTTCCCCATCCCATCCAGTCCCCCCCTGGGAGTAGCTCACGTGTGGGGAGAGGTGTCTCCCCCAGCCCAGAGGGGACCAGCGTGGTCGTGGGTCTCCTGGCTCCGTCTCCCGGGGCGGGGAGCGGGAGGCAGCCACCTCTGTGCTGTGCCAGGATTTGGGATTTCAGGGACCTGGGTGGGGCAGAGCACCGCCAGGACTCGAACCAGCTCCTAGCGTGGGAACACTGGGGTCACGCCCCCTCGCCGCTAGACCACGCCCCGCACGCATAGGCCACGCCCCCACAGCTAGCACCGCCCACCACCACGGATCCCGCCCCTGTCTGGTCACGCCCCCGCCAGGCCGCGCCTCCGACGCCTGACCCGTGCCGAGCGCGAGTCATGTGCTCAGTCAAGATGGCGGCGCTCAGGGCGGCGGTGCTGGTGCTGCTGGGGCTGCGCCTGGGTTTCGCGGCTACCGCCGTCCCCCTGGTTATCTGGCACGGCATGGGTGAGCAGGGACTGGTAACGGGGGGCGGGGCAGATCCTCCGGTAACGGCTCTGTGGGCGGGGCTGCGGGGCTTAGCTGGCCCGGCCCGCGGACGGGGCCGTGCTGGCACCCCAGCAGGCCCGAGGGGAGCTCGCCGGCCGCCCCCGGCTCCGCTCCGATGTCCCCCTCCTCCGGACAGCCGGTTTCTGCGGAGGCTGGGAGGTGCTGACTCTGCTCCCCCAGGCCTGTGTGTGCATTGACGGATCCTGGTCCTGTTGCAGCAGGGAGGTGCTGGTGTGATGTATGTGGAAGCGAGGTGAGGGCCTGGGCGGTGGTGTGACGGTACTTCGGACGTTCCCTTTCACAGGAGACAGTTGCTGCAATCCACAAAGCATGGGCTACATTAAGAAAATCGTGGAGAATAAAATACCAGGGATTTATGTTCTGTCACTCAAGATTGGAAGCAACCTGATACAGGTAACTAACTGCTGGCACTCACATTTCTGCTTCGCAGAGTGTGCGGTGGCCAGTGTGCGGATCTGAAAGTGCGATAGTTATTGCGGTCTTTGTTATTAATGTTGTTCTACAAGGATTGCTGTAGTGCTTTCCCTGCTGTTTTTCTGCTTTGTGAAGTAAACAGCTTTGACAGGTAGAAACCAATAATGTCTAGATAATACCTGCAGAAAAGAAATCAGGGAAAACCAAATCCCTAGTCTGAATTGGATTTATATGCAAATCCACTGATTAGCATGCTCTCACCACTCCAGGTAATACAAAGGCATGCAATAAGATACCGTGCGAAAGCAGAGCTTTATCCCATGCTGTACTTTTTGATTTACAACCATTCATTCAGTATACATCTTCAGTATAGTAAAGATACAGACTTTTTCTGTGCCTTTGTATTTTGTGACAGTTTTGTGTAGCCCTACTGAATTTATTTAAGTAGTCTCTCAGAATAATGTGCAATGTATGTTATTTTCTGGGATCTGGAAAAGATGGGTGAAGTTTGATTATTTTTTTTTAAATTATATATACATATATATATATGTACAAAATCTGAAGGGACTTAAATTGTCAAGAAGCTTGGGGAAATGTCACTGTTCCACATTTGCCAGGCAGAGTAGGAACAAAGACATGGTGAAGGGAAATCTCAAAATCTGAGTTTCACTTGTGTCATGTTGTGAAAGTTAACATCCTCTTTCAAAAGCAGAACTGTTAGTGGTCTATTTGCAGAGATTAAAATAGTGTAAGCCATTGTAAAGGTACAAGGTTTACTTTCTAATCTGGCTAATCCATCAGGATATGGAGAACAGCTTCTTTATGAATGTGAATGATCAAGTGACAGAGGTGTGCAGCCAACTTGCAAAGGACCCTCACCTGAAAGGAGGCTACAACGCAATGGGCTTCTCCCAAGGAGGCCAGTTCCTGTAAGTTTACACTTCTGTTCCATTTCCAGTGATTTCTGTTGGGTTTTAGGTTCTGATTTTTGAAGTACTAAGCAGATGTAAACTGACAAACCCTTTTGTAACTGTAGGAGCACTCCAAAGGAGGCAAGAATGTGTTTACCTGTAGTCCTCCTCTACCAGGAAGGGTTAATTCTCTTTGCAAATGTTGCCCAAGTGCCTGAGCCCACGCAGTGGCAAGCTGAGAGCTGCATGTGAACCAGCATTGGTGGCCTGGGCATGCTGAGCGCCTTTATCTTTCTCCACAGGAGGGCGGTGGCCCAGAGGTGTCCTTCTCCTCCCATGCTCAATTTGATCTCAGTTGGGGGACAGCACCAAGGTAGTGTCCTCTTAAGCTACCTCACATCCTAACTGCTGTGAAGGGTGGGATGCTCTTGTTGGCAGGAGGAATGATTTTTTTTTTTAGCCTCTTCCTAAAACCTGACTGTTTTCTTGTGAATTAAACTGTACCTTTGCTCCTGTCTGAATCTGGTGATCTGCTTTGGCCCAGTTCTTAGCTGACCACATTAATTTCTGTCTTGGTCTTGCTTAACTGGCAATGAGAAGGGACCTTTGTAAGTAGGTGCCTTATTGTCTGGGTTAGAATTCTTACATACTTTGGAAGCACTTGGGATTAGTTGTTTCTGGAGAAGAAATTCCTAACTACAGAGCAAAGCGTTTGTGAAACTAAGCCTTCTGGGTCACAAGGACATTTTACAATCAGCATCTGGAAGGCTAAAGCCCCAAGGAAAGGGAGGTGCTTCTTGCAGTAGATTAAAGAGGCAGTATGAAGTGGAATTTAAGAGGCGTACAGTTAAGAGCGGCTGGCAATGAATTTCAAATACTCTCCCCTGAGGTGTTGCATGGCTTGAGTCTATTTCTTTGTAGTGTAGTGGGAAGACCTGTAGGGAATCATCCTGAGACCTCCTGGGAACACACCAGGCGAGCTGGATGGTATTCTGCTTGTCTGCATGCCTCCATTCTCCAGAGCAATATGCTCAGCTCAAGAACATCATCCATTATCTTTGTGTGTAATAGTGCCCAGGGGCAGGAGGGCTGTCTAATGAGATTGCAGGATTAAAGGCTGCCTTATTCCCTGGGTAATTCTTGCTACTGCTCTGTAAGAGGGTGGTTCTTTACCAGCTGGAGGGATTAAGGGATTTCAGTTCGGCTTACCGAGTTGTTACACGTCTCCATACCCCAGGCGTGTACGGCTTTCCACGCTGTCCTGGCGAGAGCTCCCATATCTGTGACTGGATCCGAAAGACGCTGGATCTGGGCGCCTACACACAAGCTGTTCAAGAGCAGTGAGTATATTCATCAGGCTGCAATGATGGTGGCTGGCCCCATCTGAGAAGCCTGGGTTTCCGGTCTGATCTTTGGTTTCTCTCTTCTCCAGCTTGGTACAAGCAGAATATTGGCACAACCCTCTGAAGGAGGAGGACTACAGGAAAAACAGCATCTTTTTGGCTGACATAAATCAGGAGAGAGTAAGAACCTAGCTGATGATTAAATGCTAGCAGGAGAGCAAAAGCCTTACCAGTGAGCTCATTCATGTTAGTTCTCCCTGGCAGTAGTTTTGCTGGAGTTTCAGGGGGAGCATTTTTTGCCCTGCATCCCAGGAGTGTACAGTGTTTTTGCTGGTAGATTTGTGAATGAAACTTGTCCATAGCAGAGCAGTTCCTGTGTCACTGCACTCTTTTGGAGTGGTTGGTGTAGATATGACACATGCTTAGTCCACCCATCACCTTTCAAGTGCGTGAATCCTCTCCCTCCCCTGGGAAGGCAGGGGAGGCCCATCCCCTCTTTACAGCCTCAGCCTGGGAGGAGGCTGAATGCCGTGAGCACATTGAAGGGGGGCTGGTGATAGAAATGCACGTTCCTGCCTCCTAGGCTGGTGCAGTCCAGGGTTTTGCAGGTGCAGGGCAAGTTGGAGTAGCTGGTTTCCCTGACTGTCTCACCAGGCTTTCCAATGACTTGGATCTGTTCTCTGTTGCTTTCATCCAGGGCATCAATGAGACATACAAGAAAAACCTGATGGCTCTGAAAAAGTTTGTGATGGTGAAATTTCTCAATGATACCATGGTTGACCCTCCGATCTCTGAGGTGAGGCAGGCAGGGTGGGTGCTGCTTTTGGGTGGCATTTTGGTGCTTGCTTGCTTGTTTCTGGTTTGTTCTTTGGTGGCAGAACTTGAGGTTAGCAAGGAGCACAAACACAGGCCTGATACTGTGCTGTCTCCAGCAGAAGCCGGTGAAAGCCTGCTTATCTCCTGCGAGCCCTTCAGCAACTCTTTCCTTGTTTTTATTCTGACAGTGGTTTGGGTTTTACAAAAGCGGCCAAGCCAAGGAGACCATTCCACTGAAGGAGACCTCGCTGTACACAGAGGTATGTTCTGCTGGGGGGTTTCTGCCGTTTCCACTCTATAGCGTCCCTGGGGCCTTGAGGAGCTCTAAACCCCACAGCTCTGTTCTTCTCACCATCTCTGCTGTTCCTGGGGCATTGCCTCCTCTTGCCAGTAGCTGTCTGGGAAGGCATTTCTCTCCAGGCCAGTGGGAATTACAGTGGTGGTCTCACACCTGGGGCAAGATCTGCTTCAACACATGTTTAATGAATTCTGCTCCTTTTTAAAGCCTTGCTGTAAGACTCATCCAAAATGCCTTTTCCCCTCTATGAGGGGAAGCTTTGAAGAGCAGAAGTGGAACCCACTCTAGCCTGCCAGCCAGTTATGCTGCAACAACAGTCTCTGACCATCCATGCTTTTCTCCATGCTGGGTTCCCCAGCCATTGCCAGTGTTTGGCTGTGGCAGGGCCCCAGGAAGTTATGGTCACACTTCTCTCTGCAGGATCGCCTGGGGCTGCAGGAGATGGACAAAGCAGGAAAGCTGGTGTTCCTGGGGGTGAAAGGGGATCACCTGCACTTCTCAGAAGAGTGGTTTTACACCACTATCCTCCCCTTCCTCCAGTGAAGCTAAGGGGAGGCACCCTGTGAGAGCACTGGGGAGGGTCTACCACTGTAGTTAAAGCAGCTGCTACTGTGCAACAGCACTTTCTGCGTACAAGACTGGGGGGATCTCGGGAAGGGGAAGAAGAGGGGGTTTAGCTCAGCAGTTCCACAGTGTGGCACCTGCTACACTGCAGTAAGAGACCGGGATTTGTCTGGATGTAATAACACTTCAATATAGGTGGACTGAGCCTTGTACTAATTGTGAAGCACTCCACCGTGCACAGGCCTTGGTAAGTCTACTTCAGTTCTCAGAGCTGCAGCTGTGCTTGTCACTTGGTGATGGCAAAATAATTAGCTGCTTGAGAGGCTTGTGTTCCCTGTTACCTGTTCCTTGCAGGATGCAATGGCAGTATTAACCAAAATCACTAGTTTAAGAATGCTGCATCTTTTAAGGGGATCAGCAAGTAGACTTACATGGCTGTATGCAAAAGAAAGATATTACAACCTCTCCTTCAAGATGGGGAAAAGGGCCAAATTTAGGGGTTTCTGGGAAAAAGGAGGGTTTTGAATTAAGTGGGTATTAACAGCTTGAAGAGTTTTCAACTAATGGCTTGTTTTATGCACTTTTGTACAGCAACTGAAATCAATAAAGAACTTTACATCTAACCAACTGAGAAAAAAAAAAAAAGGCGAGATTTGACAACTACTGACAATTTGATTCAAGGGGAGTTGAGGAAAGTCTGTACTTCCCCCTGGGAAAGTATTCAAAGCAGTCTAGGCAGGGTTAGGCAGCAAAGGGCATCTTGTCCTACCCAAGGTCCTGTGTGCCCCCAAAGAGTAAACCAGAGCCACTGTAATGAGCAAGTTGGCATTAACTTTATTCTATCTTCTGTATAATCTTAAGTACATAAGAAAGGTTTTTTCACAAGCCTCAGGAGAAGACAAGTACAAGTCACAGGACAGTCTCAAAATAAAAAAATTGCATATTTTTTTGTAAGTTTTGTCCTAGAGAAAAAGAACATTGACACTTTACAGAGGAAATGCATTTAAGATATGCTTATGCCACCCGAGGCATTGGAAAAATGAAGGTCAAAGCACGTGCAGCTCCCTTTATGGGTCAGTACAGTACTGTGTCTTAGATCCATCACTCTGCTCCAGGGCCCTGGAACAGAGGCTACAAGCTTCCACCAAAGTAAAGAGCCAAGCAACATGGGAAAGGGGAGGTTGAGAGGATTCACTTTATGGGGACTGATTGCAGATGAGGAAGAGAGTGATGAACCAACTTGATCCAAACCGGGTATTCACAATACTGCACTACTGACCCTGGAATGAAGGAGACCCTTCCTCTGCAGAAGGGGACAGGTTCAGAAGAACTGCCCTGGAAGACTGAACCTGAGTTCAGCTGCTCTGAGAAGGAAGCCCTGGGGCAAAGATTTGCTTGCGAAGGTGGAGGACTCATGGAAATAAGAGATGCTCAGCTCCAAGCTACCAGCCAGACTGCTGGGGGGGTAACCACAGTTACTCCACTGCAGTCTTCCTGTGGCACTGGTTAATATAAAGCCTCCTGTCATGGCACAATCAGAAATACACTGAGCTAGTAGGAATGATGAAAGAGAAATCAGGGTGGAATGCTACGGCCCAGGTCCTCAGCCTTTGGTCCGACAAAGCCATTCCCATGTCCTGTAATGCCACCAACTAGTACATAGAGCTGGAATTAGCAGCTTCTAGGACCTTCTTGAGACATCTGCCATAGCAACTGGGTACGCTGGACCCCGACAGACACCATTATTTGTTAAAAAGGGGACAACAATCCATTCCTCTCACATGAACAGTTTGCTTAAAGGCAATACAAAAAAAACCCCGAACAACGCTCTGAAAGCCAACTGCCAGTACTGGCTGTGAAGTTCACTGAAAAATCTGACTTGATAATTGGTGCAGTTAGATCAGACAAGGGGAGAAAAAAAACAAAACAAAACAATACACCTTCCTGCTAATAGATGTGGACAATAACTGACCCGCCACCTACACCAAACCCTAGGCAGAGGTATTTCAGTGACGGCAGGTAGCTGTGTCTCTCGGGTAGAAGAGAAGCAGTTTGAGAGCAGAAAGGTACAAGAAATCTAAGAGAATCATCTGAAAGCAGATTTGTCCCACAGCAGGGCCAGGGGAGGGCATGAGCCTTGGAGCTTTTCTGCTTAACCAGCAATTTCCGTCACAGTGGTAACCAACTTCTGACCGTTCCACACTGTCTTGAACTGTTCTGGGACAGGGAATTCAGTCTGGAGGGTAAAAATAGAAATCTGTTGTCAAAATCAGTTTATGACTGAGACTAGTAACTCCTTCCACTGCTTTAGGCATTTCTTTTCTTAGATACATGCTGTGTCCCTTGCTGTACCACAAATGCTGCCTGTTCTGCCCCCAAGAAATCCTGAAGAAGCAGCTCTCACAGAAAAGCAAGTATCTCACTATAAAGACAAACAACTTGAGCTGCTGCTTTTAACATCTGACCATAATTTGTGACCTCTGAAGTCTAGAGTCTAGAATTGTCCCTCCAGACCTCACTGTAACCGACGTTCCCTGCAGGGCTCAAAATACGAATCCCACCCTGCATTACCCCAATCCCAAGCAGACCTCCACAATGATCTCAAAACTAACACTTACAAAGTCACCACCCTCTGTGGGAATAAGGACATTCATCTCTGATGACTTGGCACTGACGATTTCACAGTCTAGGGAGTTCTTGCTCAGATACACGTGGCAACCGTCTGTCTTGTTGATGGAAATTGTTGGCACTTTACCCATTACCTAGCAGAGTGGTCAAAGCAGCAGTTAGAGGAGCATTATTTTGAACTGGGCAACCGCAACGTTTTTCTTTTGTGCTTGCCTTCAAGGCAAGAGGTTTGACTCCAGCCCGCCCACTGCAGACACACTGGATTCCAGTACGCCCGCCTTGGCAAAAATCCAAAGTTATTTCGTGTTTTGATCTCTTTAGAACAAAACTACAGTGAACACTGGACAAGCTGGCCATCCCGAATCAGATACCAGAACTGGAATCAGAGTAGATTCTACTGCTGGCCTCCTACTTCAGCAGTCATATTATGCTGCCCACCTCACAGAGACTAATCTTTTACCTAGAGCCCTGAAGCAGCCCAGTGAGGCAAATTTCGGCCCCTTCCTAAGGGCAGAGCAGTAGGACAGATGGTGTTTCATGAATATTCTCCACAGATGCACATTCCTATTCCGGAAATAAACCTACTCAAAGGAGCAGATGCTACAGATGCCCTGTTGTACAGTGCAGCAGTCACACCCCAGGCAGAGAACAGGTTGCAGACACTCACCTGAACTTTAACATCCCTGCTGTTTATGATCTCTACGATGCCCACCACGTCATCGAACACCAGACCTAGCTTCTTACAGTTATCTGCAAAGAAAAGACAGATCAAGTCAGAGAAAGGTTTTGGAGATTCAGCCTTCTGCAAACAGACCAGCACACAGAAGCAGTTTTCAGGGTTTCTCCACTTACCGAGGGTGATGGAGTTGATCTTGCCTTTGATTTGGAGTGTACTATTTGTGCACTTGAAAACATATGCTACCTGTTTCAACTCTGTGTCGCTGATTACCAGGTTAGTGGCATTCTCCTGGTTTTCCTGAAAAGGCAGCAAAAACGCCCTTAATTTTTGGAATGCAGACCAATTAGTCCATGTGTACAGCAGGGCAGTGCAGACCCTTTAAAAGTAAACTGCGTGTGCCTTCGGGCTGGTGCCTCTTACAAGAAAGGTCCTCGGGAGACCTTCCTTCCCTGCTGCAAAGCTCCCATCCCTCCAACCCACTCATGCCAATGCCAGGCACTCACCACTCTCCACTTTTTGCCCTCTAATTCTAGCAGCGCAGGTGCCTTCGGAGAGGTTTTTGGGGAAGGATTAGCATTACAGGCTGGTTTGGGAGCAGTGAAAGGTTTGGGTCCACTTCTCACAGGACCCCCTTGGTTCTTCAGTGCTGGATTCTTGTGGGTCTTCATGTCATCTGAAACATGTCTTAAGCCTGCAAGAGAAGTCAAACCTGAGATCCAGCTCTCCTCCAAGAATGCAGTTTCACAAACACCAGACATCAGTGATTACAACAACCAGCACGATAACATTTTTCAAAATGCAAATTATTGAAACTGGGCCTAAGTTGAGCCCAAGCACAAGTGACAGCAAGTGAAAGAGGGACCAAGAAACACTGATGCAATATTGACGAGAACACAAGATGTACTGTAGAACCAGAAGACACTGGCTCTTCTACTCTGCAGCTGGTAAAAGCCTTGAGCCAAGCACCTCACTTTTGTTTCACGTCTATCCTGATACGCTAACCAGGTAACACACAAAAGGGGTAAGTCCTGTGCAAATACGAATAGGTGCAATAGGAGATGTGCAGGCAACCAAAGGGTTCCCTCTCTCGGTTCCAGCTAGAGATTAATCTCTTGCTACACCTGACAGATGAAGCTGAGAATGCTAACCTTTGTCCCTGTAACTGCCTCAGGGCTGCTTCTGGCTCCCAGCACCACACTCAGACCAGATGGCCTTTTGTTACTGCAAGCTACTTTCTAAGCAGGTGTATTGAGGGACAGCAGCAAAACAAGGATTTGCAGCACAACAGTACTCTCACTCGTGGCTGCCCTCCCTCCGCTAGCTACTTCCACCTACCAGAGGTGATGCCTTCTCCCCGATTGATCTGGGCGAAGAGCGCAGAGCGGGAGGCAGAGTCATCTGTGCTGGAGCTCGTGGGGGCAGGAGCAGGTGGGGGAGGAGGGCCTGGTGGGGGAGGCGCAGCCCCGGCTGGGGGAGCGGATGGTGATTTAGCCCCTTCTGTTGCTACAGGACCCTGTAAGAGGCCGGCAAGAGGAAAGGCGATTGCACAAGCTCCATATCTGCTGCAATAATCATGCAATACTCATCTAAGAAGCTCCTGCAGATGTAGCCAGAACTTACCGTTTTGCTCCAAGTCAGCCCTGTGGTGTGATACTCTTTGATGTAGGCCTGCAGCTCTGTCCAGATACTCAGATAAGCTTTCACCCAGTCCACTTGCTTTTTATCTCTGAGGACATAAGGAGGTCACAAGGAGTGAGCAGGTGCATTTGTCATTAAAACCCTAGGACTACAGTTAGTTCTTTACATCTCTCCACCTCTCAGCCTACAGGCAAGACACAGCTAGACCAGCATGGCAGCCTTGCAGCTCCAGCACTGCATTCTAGCTTTAGTATTAATCTTGCACCTGCAGGCAGAAGGCCACAAGCCTGGTCTGCCCTGTAACCCATTTTAATTGAGGAGTCTGGTACTTCCAACAAGACCCATTCCCGAGGCACAACTTGCTGTCCTGGGAAACAGTTCAGCCACCAGATGATGCTGAGCCAAGAGCAGGAATACATTTTCTACCAGAGATTCCAGCTGCAACATGAATGCAAGGAACCTTGTCTAAGGATCAGGGAAGAACAGCTAAAGTGAGGCTTTATAAATACACCCTGCCTTTAAAAAGAAAGAATTAAAGACCAAGGCAGCTGTGGTTAGACACTGGAGTAGCCCCTACACACCCAGTTAGCTGTGTTCAATGACATCTTTAAGAGAGAAGGTGAACTTACACATCCTTGTACTCCTTGAGGATCCGGTTGGTATAAAACATGGCAGCATCAGTCATTTCCTTCACATAAGGACCAGGCTTTGGAGCCTAAAGAAGAAAGAACACATTGGCATGGCACAGCTGACCAGGGAGCCAGACTTTTCTCACCAGCCCAAGGAAACCATTTCCTACTGGAATCCTTACCATGGCCACCCAGCCCAGGG
The DNA here is from genome assembly GCF_000737465.1 of Haliaeetus leucocephalus. Lineage (NCBI taxonomy): Eukaryota > Metazoa > Chordata > Aves > Accipitriformes > Accipitridae > Haliaeetus > Haliaeetus leucocephalus. Next base: position 3,412,937 of record NW_010972953.1, on the reverse strand, counting down.
CTGGGATGCTCTCGCTGACTGCTGATAAGTGATTGAACAGTTTGCTACCACGGTTCTTCTCCCTGAAATTCTGCACCACCTGGATTTGCTCTGAAATCGGTTTCAGAAGTGATGAGAATGCATTCTGCAGGACAAGAGGGACAATAACAATTAAGTATATTAGTATTGCCCTGGAATGGCTGCACATCTTCATGGGCGGCTCTGCTGAGATGATGGTCACTCAGAGGAAGATTCCAACTGGCACAAGTTACTGCTACAGCTCCTGTCCAGGCTTGGCCCTCCCCACAAGCAGAGCTCAGTCCCACAGCCTAGCTCCTCCAGGGCTGAAGTCATAGCTCCCAACCGGATTGGTACTATGGGAGTACGCCAAGAACTGTGACTCATGTTCAATCCAAGAGACACTGACAGAGCTTGTTAGTAACGAGGACTGAAATAGCATTTGCCTTTCCTGGATTCTTTTGTTCCAAGACAGTTTGTCAAATTTTTCCTCTCCTTTACAAACCCTTAGAGAAAGGGGTGCTATGCAGGTTTTTGTAGTTTGGGATCTACAGCCTGCATTACAATCAGAGTTGCAGCAAGTTCTCAATTCACCCTATCAAGCTAGACTTCAGGATTCAAGTTACTTCTCAAGTCAATCCAAGCCTTTAGTATTTGGATGATAAAAATTGTTTGTGTGTTGCCCACTAGGAATGCTGACTGAAAGTGCTTATAACTCTTCCGAGGTCAGAGCAGAGCAGCCAATTACACGTTTCCAGAGATGCCTCTTAGGCAACTTTTCTTTAAGATCAGAAAGTCTCCTGCTGGTGGCACCAGTGAGGGACAAATTTGAGCAAAACTTGCTTTTCAAAGCCTTGGCTTTTCCTTTTGCTATCCCTTCCTCTGTTTAGATAAAACCAAAGAGTTTCTGAGCACCACTGGCCAGGCTACACTTTCAGAAGCTCCAGCCTAGTGCCACTGTTGAGTAACAGGATGGGGAAATCCTTTGCCACAAGTTCATACATTTTGCATTTTAAACTGGCTACTCCAGAACCAACTAGACTCCTGCAAGACAACCTGCACAAAGACCTACACTAGATTAAGGTTGTTCTTCGTTCATAATCCTTTATTTAAATAATGTGTCAGTGGAATTTATAAGCAGATTCTCAGACTAGAGGCTATGCAGAACAGCATCCTGGCAAGCCTAGTGAAAGATAAACAACCCTCCAATGCTGACTTTGGGGAAAAAAGATGCAGATATATTTTGCAGTGAATAAGAAAGTAACACAGAAATCCAGCTACCACAGTGTAACAGTAGAAGCCATGACTGAGCCAGATAATAACTGCAAAGAAAAGCAAGGTGGGATCCTGTTGCTCAGTAAAAACAGTTCTCAGCAGGGAAAAGCCAATGCATTCAGGATCAGATTCTCAGTCACACATCCTGCTGAGAAGCAGCAGCCTAGGCTAAAGTGTTAAATTACTTGCTAAGGACGAATCAATCCTAAAAGGCTAGCTATTATTCAGAGGCCATTCAATAGAGACAAGTGTCTGTTATACTTCAGGAGGAGTTTGATGCCTGAAAGTCTATAAGCATCATGCAATGAAAAGCACACTCTACGCAAATCCCACTGTGGCTCCTGTCTCAGACAAGTTCCTGTCTGCAGGCTGCATCCTCAAGGAACAGTGATTGTGCAGTGTTGGTGCCAGGTGAAACTTGAGACAGATGCTGTGAGATGACGCTCACAAGCTGCTCTGACAGCTACAGAAAACTTTTTGCTCTAATGACTGGAAAATGCCAGTTCTGCAGCTCTAAGAATCAACCTCTGCAATTCTGCTCAGTGTTGGGTGAGCACCCAGAATAGTTCACACTTGCAGCAACTGCCACGCCATGGATGCAAGCATCTCCAGTTCTCCTTTGGTTCCTGTTTTGGAGCAACCGTAACAACCCAGATTCCCCTACACTTCCAGTCATCTCCAACTCTGAGGTAAGAGCATACAAGGTTACTGGTAAGTGATTTCCCAGACTTACCTCTGCTGGCTGCTGATGTTGAGATGCTGTCACCAGAAGAGCCCTCTCACTCATCAAGCCAACATGAACCATCTCAGCCTAAGAATAGAGAGAAAAATGAGAGCGCTTCCCTTGTACCCAGTGTAACGCTAACAGTCATTCAAGCTCCCGCTGCCTCCAGTTCCTAGTCTGTAAGAAAGCAGCTATGCTGATCTCAAAGCATATATTCTTGGAGACACCCATCCTCAGACAAAACTCACAAGACTGCAACAGCTCTTGGGCTGGGTAGTTTACAGGCCTCCTAAAGGCACACACCAAAGTCTGTAAAGAGAGCTAAGCACCTAACTACCAAAGATTTCAAGGAGGTTTGATTCATTGTGTGTGTGTAGGTGGCAATCTGCTGGAGGTTATCTGGGCGTCTGCATCTGTTTTGAATCCTCAGGGATTACAAACATCCTAGGATATGGTGCTAAAGGAATGCAAACACTGACAGCAAACTTGGCCCTTAACAGCCCTGAAGGACGAGCAGCATCTATTTAGAGTGAAGGGAGAAGAACATGAGTTCTTACATGCTTCTGCACATCGCCGCCAACTTCTTTGCTGATCTTGATGTATTCAGCTACTGGGCCAGCCAGAAGGGCATCAAAAGCCTGCACGTACTGAGCCACTCCTGCAGAGAAGGAACCAGAGCACAGGTATCACCGAGAGGCACCAGGTGGGCTCCTGGGCTGGGAGCACTCACACACGTGCGCTGCGCTCCTGGGCTGCACCTCCCACCCGCTCCACGCTGAACCTTCCCCCCGGGTCACATCGAGCAAATGCAGGAGGCTCAGCCTGAAGCACGCAGCTGAATGCAGATGAGGGAAGCGCTGCAGCCACAGGAAGTCCTTATCTTAGCAGGACAGTAACCGCAGGCCTCTTGGAGTTTGCGCAGTATCTGCTGCAAAAGTCACTTCCCCTCTGTGCACAGCCAGTTCATCTAACAGCCCTTTGCATGCTCTGCATGAGCACCGCCTGCTCTGCAACAGCTACTGCTGATGTCCGATGCTTCAGCACAGGGACTCCAGAGAGATGCTGCTGCTGGGGAGGTGCTTTGGGCCTTACCTTTGGAAGAGCCATCTCCACACATGCCAGGTCCTTGGCACACCGTCTCCAGGCGCTCCACAGCCTTCTCCAACCGTTCAACCAGTCTTTCCATATCTACCGCTGTCCACGACCTGCACAGACAGCATAGAATTATTCACATCCTCTGACAGTATGAAACTCATATGCTAAATATTGAGGAGGGTTTATCAGCTGTCTGGTACAAGCTCTGCCAGTTCCAGAAGAATAATTTCTGCCTAGCTCTGTACCCTGATGATGGACAGCAGGGTACCCTCACATTAGCAAGGACTTTTGGATTACACAACAGCCATGCATGCAGCAACTTTCTATTGCCACAGTTACTCCTTAATGGCCACATAGTTTCTATTCCATTGTAAGGACTTCTTACACATGTAAGAATACAAAACTTTCATCTTCTAACCTTGTATTGACACCACTCTATAAAACAGAGGTCTGCACAGAATCTCACTGCAGCCAATTCTTGGCCAAAGTCCCAGCTGTCACCATACAGCAAATCAAGTACAACTGTTTCGCTGGGAGTTCACACACTTCAGGTTAGAACTAGTGGTTTTGATTCTCCAAATGCATCCACAGGGACCTCCTGGAGTCCTGCATTCCTCCAAGGCACATCTATAACTCCAGCATTGCTACAGTGTAGAGCATCAGTGTGCAGAACGAGCCACCCTGGCACATGCTAAGATGAGCAGCTGCACAAGCTACGAAGGCATAGCTGCTTCTACAACAATGTGCCCCTGTTCATATTCTCCCTCTACAGGCTTTGGTATCTGAACTGCAGAACCTACTCTGCAGGCACTGCACAGGAAAGTGATTTAGGTACGCAAGTCATTTGTAGTGTCTCATCTGGAAAAGTCTTAAAAGTCATATAAACTTTCCATTAATTACTGCTTTGCAGAGACTCTGCACCAAGGAGCAAGACAAGTCACGCTCCAAGTACACTAATGCACAGAGAATGCAGGGAGGGAGTAGCAAGTCACCAATTGCATTTTTATCTTATCACCACTCATTGAAAGATTTTACGATATGAATCACAATTATGTCCCGAACACAGCTTCCTTCTTATTGCAACAGCCTGCAAGAGCTCAAAACCCTGCCTGAAGGAGAATGTCCTTCCCAGCACATTCCCCAGCATACCCAAAAAGGAAGACAGGGTTTACCCAGCTGCTTTGACAAACTGATACTAGATCTCCCTCAGAAACAAAACCTGAAGTTCTAACTAGGGTTTTGCTTTTGCTCACAAGCCTTCTCAGCCCTACTCCAAAGTGCATGTTTTCACCCAATTTCCAGAGGATGTGGGGCAGATCCAGCATTAGTCACAAACGGCACTGATGTCACAAGACAAAAAAGGCCATTTTCCACTCCTATTTCGCCTGCTTGCATGAGGAGAAGCAGCACTGATGAGGGGGTAGGGGGGTGGGGGAGGCGAGGGAGAGGCCACCCCCCTTCCAAGAGGAAGAAAGCGGTTTCCTCCTCTATGCAAGAAGAGTAAGCCAGAGGAGATTCTGTGCATAAGACTGGACAGCAGTAACTGGATGGCTTCCAGAGACAAAAAAGTTCAGAGGCTGAAACTTGTGGGCGGTCACCCATATAATCAACAGTAATGAATACCTTTTTTTTTTTTTTTTATTCTGTACAATGTAGAAATCCTGACCACAGGATTGTCAGCACTCTGCTGCAGCCGAGGACAAAGCATCCAGAATGGGGCTCACGTCTTCAAGTGGGAGCGCAGCCAAGAGTGGGGCTCTGCCTCCCCCGCTCTCAGCACACCAAAAGAAGGGTGTTTTTTTTCCCCGAAAGAGCCACCTGTTAAAGAAACTCTCCCATGCTTCAAGAGTACAGCAAGATAGAGGGGTGTTAACGCAGAGGGTTCAGGAAGGACACCAGGTTTACCGAGTGTCGGGCAGACAAGCTGCTGTTCTGCACCACTGATCCCCATCACATTCCACACGAGGCTCTAATCTGATCAGCCCCATTACCGAGTCGCAAACTGCACTTCAAATCAGGATTACAAACCAGAAAGTCCAGATGGAAAGCTGCTTCCAACCCCCAGCAATAAAACATGCTGTTGCGAGGAGCATATCGCATCAGTTCTAGATACACTGTCAGGATTAATGTCCTTTAACAAGAAAGTATTCCTTGAGATTCAGATTCCTTCCAATCTCCTTGCCATTTGACACACCCTTCCTGGGTTTCCCTGACAGAAGCCATAAACTCATAGTGCTCAATACCAGCTTTGTAAACCTTGTGCTATCTGGCAGATGGTGAAATCCTTTTAATTTCTGTTTAATGGGCAGCATTAGCACAATTTGCAAGGTAAGTCACTTGGTAAATTGGCAGCAAAATCAGAACTAAGTGCAGGCAGCACAAAGTCCTAGAGCAGACAGCTGTATCTCAGTCACTCCTCGCTAAAGCAATCTTGATTCACCCTTACTGTGCTCACTGCCCTGTGCATACAGCCTTTTCTGCTACCTACATACCATCCAGAAAGAAGTAAAAAGATTTAGTTGTAACTAACATCAACAGCCAGAGTTTGCAATCCAGAGAGATTAAAATTTAGCAAAAGGGAAAAAAAAAGATCACAAAGTAGACCTGTTTGGGCTACATCTAAACAGTGTTTTGTCTATCGATCAGTTCAAATGTGAAATAATTTGTCACTAAGCGACAAACTGTCTTCACGGATCTCAGTACAGTACATATAATCGGATCTCACTTGCCTTCTTTAAACATGAAGCTGAGACACACAGATCACCGAAGAGTCATTTTTGTTCAGCACATCATCCTGTGCTCAGGAGGAATGAGAAAGGCTTTCAAGCTACTCTGTGCGTGCAGCCAGGGGTTAGAGTTCTCCAGCTGACAGGAGTGGAGTTGAGATGAAGCTCTCCCTTTTGGGACTATAATGCAGGATATAAATCTAGGTCTTGTTTAAATTCAATTGAACTTTGATTACCAATGGAGCGGAAGCTATGGACTCACAGCAAACACACATTTCACCCTGGGCCAGAAAGTCCATTCATTTTCATAGCACATTTGGTTAATCTATTAACTAGCCTTTATTTCCATCAAAGCTTGGGAACATGGTTTTGAACACACTGTACAGCAAACAGGCTTTCATCTACAACTAGACTGTTTTGATATACTGATCAGAGCAATAAAGGGAAGGGATTTTATTTGTAAGAACACTATTTATCCCAAAGCCGATCCTGTGCAACAACACAGTAAGAGGAGTTTCCTGTTTGGAGAATATCAAGGAGTTGGCATGTCCTAGCCAAAGGCCGGTCCTCAGAGGAGTGAGCAACTTCTCAGAAAACCAGTATAAATTAAATTCTTCCTGTTGCCTGAGACAGCACACTAACCTGGGTCCTCACTTAGACATTCTGGAAGACACAAATGTTAGTTTTATAGCCAAAGCAAGCCAAACCTACGCCTCTGTTCAGATTCAGCTTTTGTGAAGCCCGACAAACTGCTGTCAGCAACATGAAATTTGCATCAGCTACTTCCTGTTTCTACAGGCAAAAGAAATAAAGATGGGACAACTAAATTAAGAACATACCACAGTTTATTTCTGAGCTGACACTGGAATATCTCAGGGGATCAGCTACCAGATGATTTCCAACATTTATATCTTCCAAAAGCCCAAAGAATTTTTTTTTAAACAGTTCAGCTCATCAAGTAAGGAATTATTTGAAGCAAGACAGGACTCAAAGCCTGAATTTAGTCAGTTGTCAGGACCAGCCACAAACACAAGACAGCTATTGCTAGTCCCAGCAGCTGCCAAGACAGAGATCTCTGCTGTTTATAGTACAACAATACTTGTTGACATTGCTCCAGAACCCATGGTGTCTACTTCTGGTATTTCAGATCTACTTTATTTAGAAAACCAAAAGTGCTTTAAAAAAAATAAATCCATCTGGACCCTATTTAAGCTCTCCCAAATAACAAATCCTACTGAAGTCATTAAAAATATTATTTGGTATTTTTACTCAAACATTAAGAGATGGTTAAAGTATCACTTCACTCTGCACTAGAGCAAGCGCAAGGACTCCTTTTTCTTCACAATTATATGAAATAGGAGATTTGCACTTGCCAGACTCTGTTGCTATGCTCCTCTCATTTCCATTCCCTGCCAGGGCGATGAATCCACCAGGGAAGTAACTGAGGATCTCAGATCTAAGCTAAATTGGATGCAGTACCAAGCTCCATATCAGGAATTCAGAGCATCGAACCTCGTCAGCATCCCTCCTGAGCTGTGCCTGCTCAAGCAGAGGCTGCTTGGCTGAACTTTGTTACATGAATAATAGGGGGTATTTTTGGCTTTCAGAAAGCTCAGCGATATTCCAGGGACACAAGGATCGCGTCAGGAAGAGAAAAGGAATACAGCAGTTTCTCAACGCCACGGATTCCTGGTTTTTCACTGATTTTTCAGTTTTCCCAGGTCTTGGGGAATTCCAGAAGCCGATGCCTGAAATCCTATGACCTGACGCATGAAATGCCCATTACCTTTTTTTTTTATTTCACTATCACAAAATCCAAAGCAATCACACCTTTATCCCATCGTAATCACCACCGAAACGCAAAAGGCAGAAGTCAGCAACAGGCTGAGGGCGAGAACGGCCCCAACCCCAGCAAGATGGAGAGAGCAACCTGGAAGCACAAACTACAGAAACACCCTCGCTTCAGGCTGCGCCGAATCAGTCCTATCGTGGAAAGCTGGATATATCACCTGGGCACACACCCCCCCCACCGCTCGAGGGAGTCATCCAGGAGCTGCCAGCCCCGGTAACCGCCGCCCCCCCCCGGCTTCCAGGGGAGGGAACTGGGGCAGGATTAACCCCCCAGGTTGTGGGGTGCAGGTACAGACCCCCCCCCCCCCGCCCGCCCCTCCACCGGGACGGCGTACCCCACCGCAACGGGCCGAGCGGCGCCGGTGGGGATGGACCAGACCTCGGTAATTTGTGTGTCCGTGTCCGTCCCCCCCCCGCGCCGTCCCGGGGAGAATTCGGGTGCTGAAACACCCCCGGGCCCGGCCCCCCACGGCAGGAAACGCCTCCGCTCCGGCTCAGGAAGCCCCACGGAGGCCCGAAGCCGCTCCGCCCGATGCCACGGGTAGCGGCGGACCCCGATAACAACCCCGTCGGGGGAGTTTTCACCGTTTCGTGACTAAATTCAGCCGAAAACACCGCTTTTAACGGATTTAACCCCAACAGCCGGGCCGGAGCCCCTCCCGTCTTCCTGCGCGCACCCAGCGCGGCTCCGGCAGCGGCGGACGGAACCGCCCCCACCCTCCCCGTTCCACCGAGCCCGGGCGGGCCCGACCCATCACCGGTGCCCCCCGGCCAGCCCCGGCGCGGCGGCTGCCGGCTTCCCCACCGGGAGTCTCGTCCCACTGATACCGGCTCCGGAGCAGGGTCGGCATCCCCGGCGGGGAGCCGAGCCGAGCCCCCCGTTCCCCGCTCCGGCGCTCACCTCCCCGCCGCT
>NW_010972953.1:3387826-3404187 GCF_000737465.1 Haliaeetus leucocephalus | reverse complement strand
TGGGGCCAGGACCCCCATGGAGCACCGGGACCCCCGGAGAGGGGCTAGGGGGGGGTCTCCGGGATCCTGAAGGTGCCCGAGGCCCCCATAGAGGGGCTGGAGGAGTCGAGAGCTCCGGGGGGGGGCAGTTGGGCCACCCCCCCCAGGGCAGGTCTGGGGGAGGGCTGCGGTCCCCCCAGGAGGGGCTCTTGGGGTCCTCAGGATGTCTGGGACGCCCCGAGAGGGGTTGGGGGTGGTTTTGGGCTGTTGGGAGGAGGCAGGGACCCCTGGGAGAGGGGTTAGGCCAGAGGTTGGGGCCCTAGAGATGTGGCTGGGGGCTGCAAGTTTGGGCCCCCAGGGTGGGGCTAGATGGGATGAGCCCCCCCCTTGGGGAGGGGGATCGTCCTGGGCCTTGCAGGGACAGGGCTTAGCTGGGGAGCAAGGCAGCCTGGGCTGGGGCTACAGAGGAGGTGGAAGGGAGACATCGGGTCCTCCTGTCCCTCAGGAACGGCATCTGGCTGCGTCAGGGGGAGCTGAGGTCAAGGCCCCTCCAAGATACGTCTGGTGGGCATGGGATGGGAGAAAGGTCCTTCTGGGGAACTGCTGATGATCGAAACAGCTACACCCTTACACAGGGAAAATCCTGGGGGGCTCTGTGTGGCAAAGATGGTTTCACTTTTGGTGCGCACTGGCTCACCCTGAGCATCAAACGACTCCTACAAGGCTGCTGTGCTTCTGGGGGTACAAAGCACTTTGGAGCCTCATGCTCACAGACCCTCTTTGATCCGAGGGTCTCAAAGCACTTGGCAGAGGATGGATAAATATTGTTGTCCCAGCTTTGTTGCTGGAGAGACTGAGACGGGGCGGCAGTCAAGGGAAAAATAACTCAGAGTCAGGAAAAGGTCCCTGGAGTCAACACGGGATTGTTCCCACAGAAAGAAGGCTCCACTGTCTGCTTTTACCATTAGGGCAAGACTTGCTCTGAAAAGGTGTTTGCCGCCACAGTTAGAGAAAGGGCAGCAGTTGTCCCTGCCTGCTGCAAGGGACCCGGAGCTTTGCTCTGTGTTTTTCAGTCCCAGCAGCCCTGGGGAGGGAGTTGAAGCCGCCTTCAGAGCTGGGGGGTCTGTGCAGACAAACAGACGGAGCATCTGTCCCGGTGAGGGCTGGGACACGTTGACAGGATGGGAAGGAGGAGAAAACCCAGCAAGGTCGGCTGACTTTACCACGGCTTCCTGCCCTCTGCTCCGCTACCATAGATGGTCACATCTGCTGCAGCGCAGGGTGGAAGCGGGGCCCGTCCAGCGCTGAGCTCCCGAGTGGAGGAGATCTGGGCTCCGTCTGTGGGATCCCAACCGGGACAGGCGGGAGCAGGGCCAAGCCTGGGATCAGCCAAGGGCTGAGAGCAGCATCGCCGGGAGCGTGGCTCTGCTGACATCTAGTGAGGTTGTCTCCTCCAGCTTCATGCTCAAAGCCCTTTGAGGGTTTGATTCTTCTGAGCAGCCAGTGGGTAGGAGTTGTGTGTCTTCTTGGCGAAGACACAGCTCACCACTATCCCCCCTCCCCTCTGTGCAGCCCCCCCTGGCTCCCAGCTGCTGCCTTGGCAAAGCACATGGAGCCAAGCAGGACCGCACCACTGCCCTCACATCGTCCTTCCCGGTTAGGCTGAAGCCTATAGAGGAGACAAGCAGCTCCCTGCAGTCACTGATGCCCTTTGGCTGGTTTTCTTGCCTTGTTTTCCACCCTGCCAACACCTGATCTGCCTCTTGCAGCTGTCTCCATCATGATCGGACACCTTAGGATCAATTGACATGATGTAAAATAGAAAATAAGATACAAACATCTCATTTCTGTGCATATTTTATAGCATCCTGTAACAGTTACAGGAGTGAAGCACAAACCACGTCCTGCCTCACTGGTGCTGGGGGAACTGGTAGTCCTGGAGGGCAGCACAGGCAGGAGCCACCTCCCAGGCTGCAGCTGTAAGAAAAAAGTGAGACTGGGGAGAGGAACTAGAAATAACCAGAGAACGGGGAGAGGAAGAGTGTGGCTCACCAGAGATATTGCAACCCAGCCCCAGGCTGGTGTGTTTGCTTCTGGGGTGGGTCTGTTCAGCTGAATGTGGTTCCTGAAGGAACAAAGATCAAGTTCCTGGTAAGGCTGGGTCATGGCAGAGTTGCCTGTTTTTAGGAGGACTGTAAACCAAGTCAGTGCTCTGTCGGGGATCCCAGTGCCTGTAAACCATGCCAGCCTGGGGCCGTCACTGTCCTGTCTCCAGGGAAAAGCTTACAGCTTCCCCATGCTGCTGCCAGGTGGTTGGTGCCTCATCCCTTTTTCCTCCAAGCACCATGGGAATATTTGTGTCTAGCGCCCTTTGGCTTGTTGCAGCTGAAAGAGAGCACTTGTCCCTGCTCTGTTGTGGTGTGGGGAGGGCACTTGTCCAAGCTCCAGCCCAGGTCTTTGTCGTACTCAGCAGCCTCTGACTCCTCCGCAGGAGCAAACACAGTCCTGGCAGGGGCTAAGGCAGTCCTGTGCTTTCAGAGCTCCGTGAGCCATCTCGGGTTAAGGCTAAGCCTAGAACACCGGCCTGCATGCAGCATTTCATTTCCCAGCAAAGCAATTTAAAGCTTCATTCCTGGGAAAAGATGTTTCTTGGTAGCGGGAAACCATCTCACTGTCCCATCGGTTTCTGGCCATGTACTGCAGTGCCTTGGCTGCTTACATCCTTGGAAACAGGGGGTTTGCAAAACATTAACTAAAGCCCACCAAAACAGGTCGGTAGCCTTCAGTCTCTGTTTGCAGATAAAGTGAGTGACCTCAGCCAGGTGACACAGACAAGGTGACCCCTGGGGACAGCCAAGAATGCCTCTGTCCTGCATGCCTTGGGCTGCGCAGCTGACCCTGGCTTAACTCTGCCTTCCTCAGCTGGTGACAGATCCCAGCCCGTCTGGGGATCAGTGTGCCAGGGAGGTGGACCTGCTCACCATGATCCACTGCTCAGCACCCCTGTCCCAAGCACAGCCCTGCTCTAGCAATCCTGCTTCTCCCCAGAGCTTCCCAGGCTGAGCTAATTTCCAGCTGGATCTGTTCCCTGACCCAGCCCCCCGGAGACTTACTGGCACAGCAGGGTGGCTGCGCTGTCAGACACCCCTTTCCATGGGAGCCTTTGCTTTGTTCAGCTTGAAGTGTCCGTGGAACCAGCCCTGGGTGATTTCTACTGCAGCACAGGGCACACGGGTCCCTCCAGCCCAGGGGCCAAGGGAAAACCATCCTCACCAGCAGCTGTTTGAATGTTTCATAAATCTCTCCTGCTGCAAGATAAACCCAAGGCTCTTTGCCCTTTCCCTGGGGATAAGGAGAGGGGTTATTCCTCACCCTCTGCAAGAAGAGACTTTTCTCACACTTCCACTTATTCCCTGTAAACAGACACAGTGTGGCCTCTTTTACCCCAGGGACTGTCCCTCCAGTCACTCCTGCTGCTTCTGTGTGCCTCAGCCAGGAGGGGACCAGTCTCTTGGCAAAGCCACCTTCGGTGACAAACAGAGGATGTAAGTCCAATTTTGCAGGTTCATGTGCTGCCCTTTGGAGGCTACGACTGATGTTTGCTTGGTTTTGTCCCCTCTGCAGTCACCTGCCAGGACAAGTGCCCTGCAGTTAAGGTGAACATCTGCCTGTGCCCCATCACCTCCCAGCCCCCTCTCCACCTTCCCCCTGGCACATCCAGCCCCGATGGCATCTCACTGGTTCACCTCGGTGCTGCCCTGTGGTGTGACCAGGGCAGCATCCTCCTGAAATGCTCCTCTGACAGCTTTGTGCTGCAAAAGAGGCAGAGCTGCCCACCAGTCTGGGCTCAGCCATGTGCACTGGGAGCTAGCACCCAGCAGGTTTCCCCAGGGCTCAAGGTGAGCCTTGCAGCTTGACCAGAGGCCCTGGGAAGGGTACAGGGTGCACTAACATACTCCAGTGAGTATCAGTGGAGAGAGGAGTGCCTGCAGCAGCCTGCCCTCCCTGCTGAGCAAGCCCTGGGTGCTGGGATATGGGCCTGTACCCCTGCCAGGCTCTTTCTACAAGCCCCACTGCTCACATGCACCTTCACCGATGTACAACGAAAGGCTCTTTCCCTTGTGAACAAAAGGGACCAGACAACCTGGGGACCAACAAGCCCCAAGAAGCCTTCTGCTTCCTTCCAGCATGGGCAGCAGTACCCCCCAAGTTCAGGGGGAGGCTCCCCAAGCCCCTCGCACCAGATGGCTAACCCCTGCCCCAAGTGGTCAAGTAGCCTGTTAAAGCCCATCAGCTGGGAATGAGGGCTGATTCCCAGCACCCACATATGGTTTCTGGGCAGCACAGCCGCAGCCCATATGCCGTTACAGGCATCAGCTCAGCAGGTGCTGAGCACACAGCTGACACCCTGTATTTTCCATGTTCTAGCTTTGATTTTACAAGGCCAGCACTGCCCATACATCAGTCCCGACTCATGGCTCACCCAGCTGGTGCAGAGGACGCAGCAGCCATGTAACTCCAGCTCTGCAAGGAGGTTCTTCCTGGGTGCTTGGGTGCATTTGCTTCATCATCAAGGTTAGTGTGGATTAAGCCATTCTACAGCTGCTACTGGAGGCCAGCTGTAGGTGCTGGCAGCATCTCCCCATGCATTTCTGGCTGGGCAGACTTCCCATGCCAGAAAGACTTTCTTCATGCTTGGAGTGAAAGGTCTCTGTAATCATGACTGAAGCAAGACATGGTCCCTACTTCAAGGCTGGACTTTTGCCCAGGGCTCAGTGCTATCAACTCCCATGGTCATTTCCCCCGCCCCAGTCTCTTTTCTTAAAAGCCTCAAATAGAAGAGGTGTGCTCAGCTAGGAATGTCTAGGCCCTGGTTCAAGCTCAGTATGGTTTTAGTCTCTTGAGCTGGCTGCAAAAAAACTCAGAGACTTCTGAACCCCACAGAGCCAAAAAAGAGGAGGCAAAGAATAAAATGTCCCTGATCTCTGTTGAAACTCTGAAAAGAAAAAGCTAGCAGCAATCTTTCAAATCCTTGGAGACAGCAGTGCTGCCCACACCCCTTGGAGGCAGCCAGGTCATAGCAATGGTCAGGATGACTCTTCGCAAACCCAGCCAGGAGCAGGACAGGGGTCAGTATATTTGCAAGTCTCAAGCTCTGTGCATGGCTGGAGCACTGCCCTCCTCCTCCTCTCACAGAGGGTGCGCATGGCACCCACCTGCTCTGCCACAGGGGCTTCAGAGAGCACTGGCTTTGTCCCCCTTGTTTTGTCCTGCCCTTGCTCCTTTGCTGCAAGCTCCATCCCTGGGGGAGCAGGGGGCACCCAGGCCATGGCTAACGCTGCCTCTTGCCCTCTGCTCAGCACAAAGCCAGCTCCCACCCACCTTGCATCATCCCTTTTGCTTCTTTCCATGACCCATGCCACAGTGGCAGAGTGGGGCCCCAGTTAAGCACTCCCAGCTAAGGTCTAATCCCTCTGCCTATTTTTAAAACCCCATCCTCGTTCCACTCCTTTGTACCCAAATGTGGAACAAAGAATGAGCCATCCTTCCCCTGAGCCCCCCTGCACAGAGGCGCTGCTCTCAATTCAGGCACTGACCCCACAACTTTCTTGGTGTGACAAATGTGCTTAACAAAAGGCAACAGCCCTGTCCCCCAGCACAGCGGCCATGGGGAACAGCAGAGATAGCACAGTCCCCTCACACTGGCCATTTGCCCCAATTGTGTGGGAGGCTGCTTCATCTCTGGTGCATCCTCCTTGTGCTTACTCCAGCCTGCTTCTCCCCTCTGCATTACACTTGCTGTTGCAGGAGCACAGTGCTCCTGCTGAGCAGGGAGGCCAGGGCTCTCCCCATTTCTGCTGCGGAGAGGGGAATGTGAAAGCAAGGTATAAATATCCACGAAGATTAGCGCTTGCACAGCACTCTGCCCTGGGAGAAAGTGTTGAGTGTCACCCACAGCCCACATTCCCTTTCTCTCCACTCCCCAGCTGCCCCTCCTGTTCCCAGCCCTGGGTTCACAATCTCTGCAGCCAGCACTTTGATTTCATTCCTCCCTCCACCCCCATTCCCTCTTGAAAGGAAGAAAATAATAGAGCCTTTGTTGGGTCACTGCGGCACAGACATCAAGCAAGGAGCCGCACAGGGGTAAGGGGCTGCCGGGCACAGCCGCCTGCCTGGATTATGGCATTCCTGTGCCTTCGGCTCAGGGGAAGTCAATCCTGCACCCCATGGTGTGTAAAGGGACCCTGGGCTTGCCGACACCCACAAAAAAAACAGCCAAACAAAAAAATCCTCCACACTCACACTGCTGACTTCTCCCACTTTTATGTAAATTAATATTAATAGCTCCTCAAGTTTGGTTTCTGTACAGATATATACAAATAGGAAATAGTTTCATATTTACATCATTAAGTTAATTAGGCTCTATAAAAAAAGAACAGCTTTCCACATTAGTGTCATATGTACAGACAGCAGAGGTGAGCTCACGTCCTTGCCGCGGTCACATTGACAGTGTAATGTACACTAACCATTACCCCCGGTCCCACAGGCAATTAGCCCCGCACAGGCTGGGCACAGACGGGCAGCGGGCATGAGTGTTACAAGCAAAAGGATCCCGCTTTGGGCTTTTTGCTCTCCGGGACCCGGCAGGGAATAGCATTTGTTTCTCATGAGGCACACAGGTACCACAGCGTCAATTTGTGTAATGTACACTACCAGCGCTCTGTGGGTCCCATGGAAGGCACAAGACTGGCACAGATCTCACGTTCGAGTTGGTAGATGCTCTGCACGGCTTCTCCCAGGCGCTCCTTGACAGTGCACATCTACAGCAGCACGAGGCTGGTCCAGTCCTGGAGGGGCCGAGTCCTTCGGAGAGCCCCAGTGTGAGCGGACAGACCCAGCCCGGGGTCACACGATGCTGGCCAGTTCTGTGTTGTCCGACTCTGAGCTGCTGTTGCTCTCCTCCCTGGGAGCAAAGGGTTGGGGAGAAGGCAGGGAGTGAGCCATGGAGCAAGGCTTGCCACCGAGCAGACCTCTGCCTTGGAGCCGCCGAAGGGCTTGAGAGGGATGGCACCACCTTGCGCAGTCCCTAAATGAGTTTTCTTTAGCAATTGGGGCGGCTTCCCTGTTGATCTCAAACACTTTACGCCATCTTTTTGGAAGCTGGGATTGGGAAAACAAGCCAGCCCTTCCTCACCCCACCATCCACAGGGCTTGGAGGATTCCTGGACAAGTCACAGTGTGTCCCAACCTGTCTGGGCCTGATCCTGCTCCCACACACCCTGCTGGCACACCGTGTGCTTCCTACCTCCGTAGCACAAGCTGACACTCACCTTAAGTCCTGCAGGGCTTTCTTGTTTTTCCTCCGCTTCTCCTCATCAATGGGGTATAGCTTGAACAGGAGCAGCCCCAGCAGGATCAGCGCCACCGGCACAGCCGACACCAGCATCTTCAGGGTGAAGTTCACATCGTTGGGCTGGGAGCAGCCCCGGGTCTGGTACCCTGCAAAGCTGTGGACAGAAAGGGACCTTCAGGCGAAGGAGTTTCTAGGAGGCAAACCTGTCCCTGCGGGGAGAGGTTCGTGGACCCACAGCTGGATTTAGACCCCGCACCTCCCTCCCAGCCCTTGGGAAGCAGAGATGCCTGGATGCGGAGGCATCAGGCTGGCCTGCCTCCCTCCCTCCTCCTCAGCTCCCACGCAAAAACTCACTCTAAGCTGAGTGTGGAGATGCCCAGGGAGACCCCAGAGGTGAACTTGGTGAAGAAGACATAGAAGGAGAAGAAGATGGCTTCATGGCCATGGGAGTTGGGGTGCTGCAGCTTGAAGTCATCTATGACATCTGGGAGCATGGACCTGCGTGGAGAACGGGATGGTGAACACTAGGACTGAGCCAACAAAGCATCTCCTCTCCCTGCTGAGAGGATTTCCCTTCAAGAGCCCCATCTTGGGCTGAAAACATCACGAAAAGGCCTCCCAAGGATTTCTAACCACTCCAGCAGGCCCTGGAAGCACCTTGCCCAGCTCTCAGGGTGCAGTGCTGAGAGCACCAGGACCTCACACTCACCAGGGCAGGAGGAAGGCAGCAGCGACACTGATCCCAGCTGCAACAGCCACGATGTAGGTGATGATGAGGTTACTGTCCAGGACGGCCACCATGATGAGGAATGGGATGGCAGACTGGATAGGGGACAGAAACCAGGTTGTGTCAGCAGTGCCTGACCCAGACTCCTTGGCCTTTCCCCTTCCCTCCCGTGCATGCCAGCCCTCCAACCACAGGGATGGCCAGGGAAGCAGCAGTGCAGCCTTCCTCCCAGAGCCCCGCAGCAGCCATTTCTGCTGGCCTTGGCCACATCCATGACAGCACAAATAGCAGGATGAGGGACAGGCACCAAATCATCATCATCAGCTGCCCCTGCTCAGCTCCAGGTCCTCTCCAGGGGGGCACAGCTCTGCTCATCCCATGTGGGAAACACCATCCTCACATGCATCTCTGCGCTCGAGGGGACCCACTCACCGACATGCCCACGTAGACAGCCGTCTTCTTCCCAAAGCGGGTAAGGAACCACTGCCAGAGGGGAATGGTCAAGGTGGCCGAGAGCTATGGGAAGAGAAGAGGGTCATGGTGTCACTTGCTGGCCAGGCTCTTCTCTGGGGGAAAAGCTCTGCCCAGCAAGCAGCTCCTGGGCACGGCCTCCTCCATCACATTTCCAGCTTTTTCCAGCACCTCCGATTTCCACACGCTCCCAGGGCTGGCACGCAGCCACGCTGCCTGCTCCTGCCCTCATCCCATCCCTCGCCTGCCTCCACTCCCAGGAAGGAGAGCTTGTAATTGGAGCGGGTGTATGGGGCCACCTCCTTCCCTGGTGAACAGCACGCTGGCACGGCACCCGGCACCACCAGCCTCAGGGCACCCATCAGGTGCCAGCACACCTGCCCCAACAAGGGGAGGACCAGACTTGATCCTCAGTGCCGGGAAAGGACCTGAACTTGTCACTGCTGCCCGCACACAGCATGGCCGAGAGCCAGGCTCTGTGGGGACCTTGGCACCTTGGACCTCTCCACCCCATTGAGCAGGAAGGGTGGGAAGGGCTCCCAGGGATGAGGCAAGCTGGAAAGGGCTCTCAAGGAGCTGTTTTGCTCCATCTTCCTGGCAGTAAACACTGAGATCTTTTTCTCGAGGCGGGGGGGAAGGGAGATAGTGGCAGGATTTGGACAAAAGGCCCCCACGGCTCCTGGTCTCCCCCATCTCTGGCTGCCTTCACACAGGAACAAAGGCCTTGCTGTTCCTGCCAACCCGCCTGGCCTTTGCAGGACATTTGGCAGCTCCTCTCCCCCTCCTCCTCCCAGGGGACCTTCGGTCACTGTCCCCACAGCAGACCATCGCAACCCCACAGCCTCCCTTCCCCTCAGCCCACAGAGAACCCATCCCATGCCAGCTCCTGGGGAGGACCCACAGGATCCCACAGCAAGCATCCCACCGCAGTCCCGGCCCCGAGGGGCTCCAGGACAGGGCTATACGCACCATGATGGCCAGGAGGATGTTCTGGAACTCATTGCGGAAGCCCAGGGTGTAGGTGCAGAAGAGGGCAAAGTTACCCTCCAGCAGCTGCAGAGAAGGCAAACAGTGGTTGGGGGGGGGACACAGACACCCCAGCCATGCTGGAGGGATGTGCTCCTCCTCGCAAGGCTGCACCCAAAGCATAAGCAGGGAAAGAAAGCAGCCATTCACCGACCCATCCGAGGCCACGAGGCCGCATCCTTCCTCTCTGCCTGGGGCAGCTCCGGCTCATTGAGCTGCCACCTCACATGCTCCCAGCCCGCTGGGATCCTTTTTGGGCCCTACGCTGCTTGTCCCCCAGCTATCTCCAAGCTGTTCTGCTGCCGTTCCCTCTCCCCAATCCTTCAAGCCCGGCTGTGCTTACCATGAAGGCTAGCGAGGTGAAGAGGAAGCCGGCGATGAGTTTGATGTAGGCACTGTGGTTCATCACCAGCTTCAGCCCCTGGAAGAAGGAGACAGGCTCATCCGACTGGAGCTCAGAGGACTCTGGGGAGCAGAGCAAATCAGCCCATCGTTAGACCCGCTGAAACAGCACCCTTGGGTGCAAGGGATGCAGTGCCTCACGCCTGCTGCTGAGCACCCTGCACAAGCCCCTGCCCACCTACAGCATCCCACCTCAAAGGAGTGAGGGTAATGCCTGCAGGGACACCCCTGCCCTCACGCAGGGGTCCCTCAGCCCCACGGAGGGAAGAGGATGGCCTGGTAGATTCACCCAGGATAAGCAGAGCTGGTCGCAAAGCAGAGAGGGAAGGACAGGAACTACTGGACTTTGGATATCACCTCACCCCGGGATGCCCTAGCTGGCACTAGCAACCTTGGCCAGCCAAAACTGTGCAAGATAACATTTATCTCTGACAGTGCAGAGCAGAGAGCTAAGTCCTCAGGGCTGTGCTGTAACGTACCCTGGGGATGCTCTGGCCTCCTGCCCACAGTGCTGCCCTTCTGCAGCGCCTTCCCCATGCCCCTGTACCCAGACCTCAGCTCTACCTGCCCCTCTCTGGGGCTTGACCCACAATTGAGGGCCCAAGAGCTCAGCCAGGGTCCTGGGAAGCCCCTGGCAGGAGCTACAGCATTTCCACAAGATCAGAGTATTCCAGCATGTCTCAAGCCTCACCTCTCTTCTCCCGCACGCCCACCGACAGGATCAGGGCGCAGAGGATGTAGAGTCCCCCGATGACCCCCGCAGCAATCATGTAGGCATTTCTCTGTGCAAGGGAGGGGAGTGGTGAGGGAGGGGGCTCATCCCAGGAGCCAGCCCGATAAAAAAGGCAAGGAGAGTGGGACAGGGGCTGCGAGCACGTCCCCCGGCTTACCGTGTCTGTGAGTGACCCAGTGTCATGGGTCATGTTTAGCTCCTCCATGGCCACCGAGGAGTTGGTCTTGCCGATGAAGAGGGGGCTCTCGATGCAGGGAGTAACCACCTTGCCCACAATCTGGCCCTGGATGGCAGTGCCCAGCACAGTGCCCAGCACTTCCACCGTCATGCCTGGAGGGAGAGGCCAGCGGGACTGAGCACAGCCCTTGGGCACCCAGGGCATGGGTGCAAAACCCTTCTCCACAGCAGAGCCTCCCCAGCTGCTATTCATTCCCCTTCACCAGGAGAAATGAGCCAGCTCAGCTCTCCTACAGCTCCCTCCAAATCACCAAGAGGTAAAGCCACAGGGAAAGAGAGTGTCTGCTGGGGAAACTGAGGCAGGGAGAGAGGCCAAGACTTGGTCATGCTGCTCCCACTGCTGTATGACAGAGCAGAAGGAAAGACACAGGAGCCCAGATCCCCCATCATCTGCTCCAGGCACTTGGCCATAACAGGGACCACCTCCCCATCAGCCCAGCTCTCGCTGGATTAGACAAGGATGTCTGCTGGAGGAGCCAGGGAAGAGGAATGGGAAGAGCTTGACCAGCTGCAATTCAAGCCCTGAACAATGTTCACCACACACCATGCTTGGGGATGCCAAGCCTTTTCAGCAAGGCATCTGGAGGAGGATCATGCCCCAGCAAGAGCTGCAGCAAGAGCTGAGCACCGGCTGCCCCCCATCCACGTCAAGGAAGGGAAGGAAATACTCTTACGGTAGGCAGTGGCCGAGTCCCGCTCACTCTGCTCCCTGCTGATGAACATGGTCAGCGCTGAGTAGGGCACGTGGAAGCACTGCAATGGCACAAGGGGAATTAGCTCAGGGATGGGAACCTGCCCCTCTGCATAGCTCAGCGAGGTAAAGGCAGTGATTTGTCCTCTCCATCCCTCACCCACCAGCCCTGGTGTGTGCAGAGCCCAACTCACCGTCACAAGAGTCTGGAAGATGCAGTAGAAGACGAGGTACCACATCACTTGGCCTCTGGAGATGTCCGGCACAAACCAGATGAGGAAGTAGGAGATGACGGCAAATGGGGTGGAGAAGATGATCCTTTGGGAAGACACAGTGTTAGCCTCGCAAGCACACAGCGCTTGGGTAACCCCACCGGCCCAGCTCTCCCTGCTGCCACAAGTCCAGTGAGCTTCAGGCATCTGATTTTGGGGACTCCTGAGCTGCCCCAGGGGTGGCCCACCCTGCTCCAACACTTGGACAAGAGGTGGTTGCCACAGGGGTGATTCAGACCACTGGGCTGAAGGCAGCAGCTCAGGTCTTACAGGATGGGAAGTGGAAGAGCTGACTCAGACTTCCAGAGAAGAGCTTTATTTGCAAAAACAGACATCCCTACTTTGATGGAAGTGATTGATCTGCTCCTGCCTTTGGCTTCCATCCCTGGCCCCAACCTGTCCCCCAGGCAGCACTGCTGTGTGTTCAGCAGTGTGTAATCACCTCCCTCATCCTGGCAAGGGCTGGGGACCAGCCAGGTAGCACAGCCAAGCAGCTCAGCAGCCAAATGCCTCTCACCAGCTTGGCTTTGCTGCCAGCCCCCCCTCCAAGCCCTGGTCCCGGGGTCACCTCCATTTTACTGGCAGGGATGGGGCAAACCACCAGCCAGCGGCAGGCTGGCTCCTTCTTCCACCCCTGCCCCCAGAGCTGTGGGCACAGGGACATGGGACGCAAAGCACAACAGAGGATCAGAGGGAATTGCTCAAGCGCTGGGCCTTGGCAGCAGTCCCAGCAGGACTGGCTGGTGAGGGTGATCACAGCGGGAAGCCACCCAGAGCATCTCTCTGCTTCATCCAGCGCATCTCATAACCCTTCTGCTACAACCCAGACAGGGAACAGCTCTACCCTGCACCAGCAGTCCAAAGACACCACGAATACCCAGATCCTCCATCACTTGGGAAGGCACAGGAGGAATTCCTCCTCCTGGAGGGATGCAAGCCAGGTATTAAGGTTATTTCCACATCTGTTTAGGAGACTGATTTTGCCTGGGGATTTGCAAGCACCCTGCAGTCCACAAAATACTGGACAGGGGCTGCATCCTGGAACGAAGCCAGCAGAACCGGACATGGGACACAGCCACACATGGTCAGCCCTGGCCCTCCGCCGCTCTGCTGCCAGGGTACAGCGAAATCTTTCCGTCCGGGCTGACGTACAGGACGCAAAGTTTAAATTTAAAGTTGGGGGGGATGGGGGAGGAGAATGAGAAACCAAATCTCCATGGATGGAGAGCCGGCAGAGGAATTGCACAGGACCCAACACATGCACATTTTTCCATGAGCACGTCACCCGGCAAGGGGGAGGAAAGGGGCGAGCCAGCTCCAGCCACTCCTCTGCCGTGCGCTTATCGCCACATGCATACGTGGAGCCAAGGGAAATTTTAAATGAGTCACGGCAGCCGCGCGGCGGGAACCACGTCACGCTCACGCTGGGTGCCAGCATGTTGCGCGTCAGATGCGGCAATCCCCCGCGGGCCCACCCTGGCACCGGGACCGGGGTGCTGAGCCCTGGCCAAGGCTGACCCACAGCTCCTGGCAATTGCAGAGAAGTGACTGAGAGTTACCCCTGACCGAGGCCGAGGTGATTAAGACGCTCTCGGAGGAGGCCGCCGCCGTGACGCGCTCGCCCGCTCATTGGCCGCAGCGCGATGGTGTGTTCCTTTGTGCCATGGCTTGCACACCCCTTCCCAGCCTGGCGGTTAACTGTTTGCAAACGGCTGCTGCCCCGAAGAAGGAAGGTCAAAGCTGGGGCTCTTCAGTCACCAACACATCAAGGAAAAGTTTAGTCACCAGGAAGTCTGGGGTGATCAAAGAAACGGGGATCTGCTCAGGGCTGGGGACAGAGTGGGGTCGCTGAGGCTGGGGGGAGAGGAGGAGGCAGCTGGTGGATGAGCTGCTGGGACAAAATGTGCCCAAAAAGTGTTTCAAAAAGAAAGAACTGAAACGGTGACAGCACTCAGGGAAGGTCTCCTCTCCCGAGGAGCCGGAGCAGCCCCAAGCTTTGAGCTAGAGCCAAGCTAGAACTGCCGGCAGCCGGCTGGGGCTTGGCCTCGCAGATTAGACACTTCAGAGCCCAGCAGAAACTTTGGGCAATAAACCCTCGCACACAGGGGAGTTACACAGAGTCACCTCACGGGTGCTGAGGGTTGGGGTCAGGCAGCAGCCTCAGAGATCACCCCGCAGTGCCTGCAGCTCCTGGCTTTGCACACAGGGAAACTGAGGCAGCAGCAAGCAGCTCTGCAGCCACACCAGCCTGGGGCTGAGCAGCCCCCACACAGGCGACGAACCCCGAGTTCAGGAGGTTTAAACTCAGCTCGACTGCATCCAAATTGGACTCGGCAGGTTGCCTTTGAGCCATGTACAATAGCGGCAAGCTCCTCGCAGCCGGCTGCCCCAGCGCAAGTCAAAAGCTCTGGCTAATTTTAACGAAGCAGGAGCCGTTTGGAGGAATGCAGCTGCTTCAATCCCCCCACCCTGCCTCGAAGATGAGAAATTACAGAGAGTGGAGCCGTGGTGACCATCCGAGCACACGGCTATCCTGCACAGCCCTGCCTGCACGCCCAGGCGGCTCCGCGCAGGCAGCCTTGCTCTAATCTCCGGACCCCAGACCCTGCCACATGTGCGGCTGTAGAAAAACTATTTCAGGCCATGCGTGGAGCCTGGCTTTAACAACAGCCGACTGCCACTGCCCAGAGCTATTCCAGGAAAGGCTGGAAGCAGAGGGTATAATCTGCGGGGGAAAGGACGGCATCCCTCTAATTCCACTCCCCCCCCATGCCCACCCTCTCGGCTGCATTGTATTTCAGCAATCCCGCAAGCTCCCAGGATGTGGGTTATTTTAGCACCACGACATGCCACCATGTCCGCACTTAGGCATTAGCACGCTGCAACGCCCCGTGTCCCGCACAGGGCCAGGTGTTTACGGATGTCCTAACTCTGCCCTCAGTGCAGGCATTGAGCCCTTTGGGGCTCTGCAAACCCCGTCCCATCTCCTCCAACTCCCTTCTGCACCCCTTCGCTCAGCACCCTGCTCCCAAGGGCAGCAGGAGCGCCTGCAGCAGACACCCAGATCCATGACAGCTGTTTTCCTGCCAGAAGAGCATCCTCGTGACTGTCAGCCGGCACCCCACCACCGCGCATCAACTGCACACACCCCCGTCCCTCCTCCCTATGGGTGTGATGCCACCTGCTCTGCTGGCAACATGGCCCTGCCATCGGCCAGGGCTTAGCAAACGCCACAGGAACAAAGTCCAGCATGGGAGCAGCTCTCAGGGAGGCTGGAGCTGCTGCAGGTGCAGTGACATGGAGGACAGCCAGGACCACCTCATGCGGGGATGGTTTGGAACCAGTCAGAGTAACAGGCACAGACTTGAAGCCCCAGCTGCTGGCAGCACCTTGGGCTTTTTGGAGAACTTGGCATCTCACCTGGGTGAGATAGAGCATCAGCACATCCTGCACTGCAAACCTCATGCCAATGGAGACCCAAAGCTGACTGGGAGCGCTGTGACTCATCAGGTGGGGATGTGGGGTGCTACAGGCGGCTCTTACCAGGGCATCAGGCGGCCAAAGCGGGTCCATGATGTTTTGCTGATGAAGAAGCCCACCATGGGGTCTGTGATGGCATCCCAGGCTCGCCCCACAAACAGGATGATGGAGGCGTAGAAAGGGTCCAGCTGCCAGGAGAAGATCTTGTGTCAGGACATGCAAACCCCCGTGCCCCCAGCTGCCCTTCCTGAGCTCCTCGAGACCTTCCCAACTGTTCTGTGGCCCTGTCACCATTTGGGAGCAGGGGACCAGTCCATCAGCCTCTCCCCTTCATTCAGTGGGATTTGAGGCACGGTGACCCAGTCCCTCCCGGTGATGTCCCACCATGCTCTTTCCACACCAAACTCCCACACCTCAGCGTGGAGCTCCCAAAACCCACTCTGCAGTCAGCACAAGGGAGCCCCACGGGCACTTCTCCCCGTGCCTTCCCTCTCTATTTCACACCGACTCAAAACACTGTGGGTTCGCGGGACAGATCCCACAGGACCGACACCGTCGGCCCGTTTTTATCACCTGGGTAGCCCGAGGCACAGAGCGGCCGCACGGCTCCACGCGTGGGGCCAGCCCGGCGGAAACCCATGACCCTCGGACCCACGCAGGACCGCAACTCCTGCGTGACTGATACCCCCCCCTTCCCCATATGCATCCCAGCGAGGTACACCGCTTCCAGCGGGGATCGGGGCACCGGCAAGCCCCGGGCGCGCCCGCCCACCGGGCAAAGCGGCACCGGGGACCCCCCGGTCCCGGGTCCCGGTCTCCCCCCCCCGCCCCGTTTCCCGGCCATACCTGCGCCACGTCCAGGAGGTAGATCTGAAGAAAGAAGCCGAGCGCACAGCCCGTGATCTGGTAAGGGGCCCCCCCGACGGCGTAGCACAGCTTACTGCCCACCGACAGCCGCTCCCGGTTCTCCTGCAACCGGACTCGGCGTT
>NW_010972953.1:3377199-3387816 GCF_000737465.1 Haliaeetus leucocephalus | reverse complement strand
CCTTGTACCGGCAGAACCCCGCCCCGGGAGGGGCCGCGCCCGACCCGCTCCCCGCCCCCCGGCCAGCAGCCTCCTCCTCCTCCTCTTCCTCCTCCTCCTCCTTCTCCTCCTCCTGCCCCGGCTCTTCGTCCAGCCCCCGGCCGCTTCCCTCCGTCCTCCCACCCGCTCCGGCCCCATCCTTCCTCCATCCTTCATCCCTCCATTCTCCCATCCCTCACGCCCCCCCATCCCTCCATCCCAGCCCTTCCCTTTCTGCATCCCGTCCCTCCATCCTCCCCCCCACCAGGTGCCCCCATCGGTGGCAGAGGCCGAGCGAACGCTGCGTTGCCCTACGAAGGGTCAGGGCTGCGAAAGGCACCGTCACCCTCCCTGTCCCGTGGGTTCCCAGTGGCACCAGCCAGTGAGGCCTGGGGACTGGAGACTCTCAGTGCCAGCCCCAGCATGGCCCCACTCTTAACCCCCCTCCATGTGGGCCCAAAGTGAAGCAGGACCCCCCACCCCCAGCACTGGCGCCCATGGTCCCTGACTGCTGCACAACAGCTTTGGTGGGTGACAGTGGCTTCGGGGCTCCAGCACCTCTCCCTGGGCCACCTGCGGTGTCCCTTGTGCCAGACGGCCATGTGGACATCAAGCCCAGCACCTCTTGGCTGTGCTGGGTGCCATTTGCCTGCCAGCGGGCACACGTACGCCTGTGCCGGTTCCGTGTCACCACAGCGACAGACACCAACTCCGCTCAGCTCAGGCCACCAGGGTTCAAAGATCACCCTGAGATGTGCCATGAGATGGGGCTGCACAGCAGGGCTGAGCCAGCGCGGCACCCAGTGCCATCACCTGATTGCCACTTGGAGTTGGACTTGGAGCTGCCCTTACTTGGGGACAGGGATGGGCAGGCAGGACAGGCAGCTGGCACTGAGCAGGGACCTGGGATACAGCAGAGCCCAAGCGGGTGCTGGGGACGAGCGGGGCGGGTGGCCCTTGGCATGGAGCGGTGGCACAGCAGCTCCGGGCACTCCCTGGTTTCCGGAGCGCTGAGCTGGTGTCACTGTTGACTCAAGGTGTCTGGCCCCTCACACGTGTGCAGCAAGTTCCCCCGGTGCTGCCACACATCACAGCCCTGCGCCCGGCCACGCTGGGCTCAGAGATGCCACCTGCCAGGGACGGGGACCTGTGCGAGGCTTCAGGCTGTCCAAATTTGTTCAGTGACACAAAATACCTTGAAGCAAGACGGGAACAAGGTGTGTGGGTGATGCCACTTGCCCGGCCAGTTTGGCAGAGATCTGCCTCGGGCTCCTTGCCCTGCTGTGCCATGCTGGCTTGGGTGCATCTGGCACCGGGCAGCCCCAGGACAGAAATCCTGGTATGAGCTGGAAGCCTCCCAGGTCCCCCAGGAGAAAGGAGCCTCGTATCGGGGATGGGTTTGTGCCTACGTCTGCTGGCACACGTGTAATGAATTGGATGGGCTCTGCTCTCCCTGAGCATCAGAACTCAGGCGATGGGGACGAGCGTCATCACCCTGCACTGCAGTGAGCAGCACAAACGGTTTAAGGGGTCTCGGTTTCAGGGTCTGTGCTGCCTCCTGTGCTGGATGGTTGAGAGAAGTGTGTGGCCATGCTGTGAGGCTGCAGCCAGCTCGCTGCTGGCTCTGGGTGCTGGCATGGAGCGGAGGGCCCTGGACACCTTCTTGCTGGGGATGACCATGTCCCCGGGCAGCATCAATGCAGCCACTGGGGACATCCATGTGGATTCGTGTCCGTGCCTGAGCCTGGTCCTGCACCACCACAAAAGCAGAAGTTTGGGTACCCCAAAGTTCTCTGCTCCCCCAACACACGTAACCAGGGATCTGCCGGGGAGGCGTGTTTGAGTCAACACCCTCCAGGCTCCGTGCAGGACCCCTGCTCCGTGCCTCAGTTTCCCTTTCCACAGAGAAGGCCTCCTGTGCAGGAGCAGAGGGGAATCCCATGGTGACACTTGCCCACCCTGGAGGGACCGGGCTCCCCGGAGGCAGGGTAATCTTGTCCTCAGCCCCCCACTGTGTTTGGCCCCAGCTCTATTGCTCTACTCCCTTTGTCCCAGGGGCTCCTCAGCTCCTGATGCTTTTGGCATTCCTATCCTTGAGCAAAGCGCTGAGAAACTGCCTCCTGGGCAAACGCGGCTTTAGGGGAACAATGAGCCACCCTTTGTGTTGGAGATTGTGCAGAAAGACCACAGATAGGTGTAGCCCTGCCTTACATACGAAGTAGAAGAAGTAGAAAGAAAGACCAGGATTTCCCTGGATTAGGAGGATTTTCTCCCCCAAATCTGGTATTGCACAATTTCCGGTGGGGGATTTTAGACCTTCCTGCCAAGCAGATGTTCTGGGGGATCCTCACAGCAATAAATGAGCTGCCAAGGGCTGATCCTAGTGGGGATGTCAGTGCAGCAACTCCTGCCAGGCTTGGGGTCCCCAGGGACCCACATGTGGTTGGGGCTGGGCCACTCACCGGGTCAGCCTTGGCACCAGGACTAACTCAGCGTGATGGTCTTGCAGGCAAGACCAGAGCTCAAATACCCTCTGATGGTGATGCTACCCCATCCCAGCCTCCACATCCCGGAGCTTGGGACACCGTCGGGCTCCAGGGGTGACTCTTCAGGGGCTGGGACCCAAATGCTGGTCCTGCGGACCTGGTTCAGCCCCAGGGACATGGTTCAGCCCTGGAGACAGGGATAGGGATGGGGGTTGCTCCAGTGGATGATGGCTCTGCCATCCTGCCTACCACCCACGCGTCCCCACTGTCGCATATCCGGCACAGCCCGGAGCAGGAGCTGAGCAAGCGTGAGCACACCCGAAACCAGACAGCCCTGCCAGGCTGGGCCAGCCAGGACCGGGAGGACGGGTTTGGGGGCAAACGGCAGCACGTTGGTCCTAAAGCTGTTGGGGGGCCACGGGCTGCGGGCCAGCCTTGGTGTGACTCCCCAGCTTGGGGATAGTGCTGCCCTCACGCCGCAGAACTTCTCCAGGGCTCAGGGCATCTCCTGGCATCAGGCAGGGTGTGCTGGGGGCAAAATGGGTCTGGGGGGGGAGATGATAGTGCATTTTCCTCCCCCTTCTCTGGACTTCACTGCCTGCTAAATTCAGAGTGGGTGGCTGCACCCCTGGGAAACCGGGGCTGGTGAGACCCCGGGGCTGTGAGCACCATCCCCTACCCCGTACGTCTGGGCAGTATTTCGTGGTGCTCCCGTACCCTGCAGGGACTTGAGCAGGCATTTTGCAAGGGCCTGGCCAGCCCCTGCGACCGCTGCCCGACAGCTTCACAGGGACAAAGGGGACACGCTGCACGGTAGCATGTGGCAGCCACCCTGTGCTGCCCACACCTCTTCCGTGTGGGACCCTGGGGAGCACGTCACAAGGCTGAGGGGAACAAGACGGAACCGGGATGTGTTGGCATGGGGGGTCACAGCCTCTGCTGTCCCTGGGGATCCAGGAGCCCTGTGGGGACAGCAGGGTGGCTCAAAGGCTGCTGCCGCAGTGGGATGAGGACAGCCAGAGGCAGAGCCCAGCTCAGGCTGCCCCCAGGACAACTGTCAGGGTCAGGGTGGCTGTCAACCGTGGGGAAACACTTTGGGGCTGGAGCTTCAAAGTCCAGCCCTGCTGTCAGTGGGGATCCAAAGGGCATGGAGGTCCCAGGAACTGCTTTGTGTCATGTGCCGGAGCTGTGCCAGCCGCTGGCTGGGCCACTGCAGCTCCCGCGGAGCTGTGCCAGCGCCGGGGGCACGTGCTCGGTGCTGGCTGTCAAGATGTGCCAGCACCCTGCGACTGGGGGGGGCACGGCAAGGTGCTGGCCCAGCCCGTGGGCGGCCCCCCCAGCCCTGTCACCTGCAGAGACGCAGTCCTTGGGGCAGTCACCCACCCACCCCTGTTTTCGCAGCCGGCGCGGGCGCTGGCAAGAGGCTCCCGGATCCTGTTTGCCAAGTGCCTGGAGAGACTGGGATGAAAGCGCTGCGCGGGCCCTCCAGCCCTCTCCAGCGGTGCTTTTGCACCTTCAAAGCATCTGGAGCCCCTTGAAGCTGGGTCAAGCTCCTGCCTCACCCTGGGAAAAGCTGGAGAGTTCCCCGAAGCCAGCAGGGAGGGGGAAGGAGACGTGGCCGAGAGCTATAAGTTGTAAGAGCCTTTGCTCCTGTGCCCGGGGATGTGTTGGTGTTGGAGCAGGTGGTCTGGGGCAGTGCCAGCTCTGTCCCCAATCCTGACCCTCCATCCCTGCTGTGCCCAATGGCACTGGGGCAGGATGAACATCCGCAGCCCCCAGAGCAGCTCAGCCCCTGCCTTTAATGTTGACGGGGCAATTTGTTTCCTAAAAAGAGGACTTCACCCATGCTTCCCGGGGAAGGCGAAGGGATGGGAGCAGGAGGAACCTGGCTGGGGACTAGCCTAGGGCTCCCAACCTGCCTGGGGACTGGGGCCAACGCTGAGACCCGAGCACGAAGGGACCATCAACCTGGGCTCCTTGGGACTGTGTGGGTCCTGGAGTTCCTGCCCCAGCCCCACAGGCATGTGGCGGGGGATCGGGATGCTCTGGACAGACCAGGAGGGCATGTAGGGTGCTGCAGCCATCGTGGGGACCCCAAGGCACCCTTGTGGCCCCAGCCCCAGCCCCAGTCCCACCACCCTGTGCTGACCCAGATGCACGAAGCTGGCAAAGCTTTTTGCAAGCTCAGCTGCACCCCGAGCCAGCAAGGAAAGGGCTGAAGCAGCCCTAGGGCACCCCACATGCTCAGGGAC
This sequence comes from Haliaeetus leucocephalus, assembly GCF_000737465.1. Lineage (NCBI taxonomy): Eukaryota > Metazoa > Chordata > Aves > Accipitriformes > Accipitridae > Haliaeetus > Haliaeetus leucocephalus. The sequence continues at coordinate 3,383,060 of NW_010972953.1, read as the reverse complement.
CCTGGAGGACAGCCACCAACCAGCCCAGCGTCCACTACCAACCCTTCTCCTCTGCCTCCCCCGTGCCCTCCGCCGACTTCGCAATGGGGAAACTGAGGCACGGAGCTGTGCGCAGCAGCCAGCGCCGTTCCCCCGTCGGCCGTCCCCTACGGGGCCGGGGCTGCCCGGTGGGGTGTCCGTCCACCCCGTCCCGTCCTGTCCCGTCTCCCCGTTGCCCCACGCACGGTCGTTCCCCCACGGGCCCCCCCCTCGCATCCCGAGTCCCAGCAGGTGGCGCCCTGCGCCCGCCGGTGGCGGCGGCCGGAGCCCGGGACCGGGGTGGGGGGAACCGGGGGGGACCGGGGAGGACCGGGGAAAGGCTGTGCTGGGCAGCGCTGGGATGTGCTGGTTCATGCGGGGCTGGGCTGATCCATGCTGGGCTGTGCTGGTCCATTCTGGGCTGCACTGGGCTGTGCTTTGCTGAGCTGTACTGGGCTGTGCTGGTCCATGCAGGATCATGCTGAACTGTGCTGGGCTGCACTGGGCTGTGCTGGTCCATGAAGGACCATAGAGGGCTATGCAGGGCTCTGCTGGGCTAGGCTGCACTGGGCTGTACTGGGCTATGCTGGTCACTGGACTGGGGCAGACTGCTCCCTGCAGGGCTGGTGCTGCAGCCCGGGGACCCAGCCCCCAGCCCCCCCAGATCCCAGCACTGCCAGCTGGGATAAATCTTGTCATCCCAACTGCACTGGGTGGCAAAAGGAGGGTGCTGGGGCTGAAGTGGGTTAGTGCACGCTGCTGGGGGGAATCTGCTCGTCCTGGGTGGACTTTGTAACGGCACATCTGTGTGCGTAACGATGCCACAGTCATTAGCGTTCGAGGTGAAAACCTCGCTGTGTTTTCACAACATTTATTGCCCTTCCTAGAAGGACCTTGGTAGTGGAGAGCTGCAGCATCCCACTGCGCTCGCCCGGGTCCCGGAGGACACAGCATGTCTCTCTGGACCCCCAGGCTGGATGTCCCGGGTGCTGCACGGGCAAAGCCGAGTTTGGGCAGCAACGATGGGCCAAAGTGGTGGTGGTGGGAGCTGTATGTGCGAAAACAGCTCTGTTGTGCCCCAGTCTACCTCGGGATTCTCTCTGGCCTGTCAGTCCCAGCTTTACTGGCAGCTCCCGGCCCCACTGGGTGGTGGTTTTGGGGGGGGCGAAGCTCCCAGCTGGACCTGCGAGGGCTGCGGTGGCACCTCCGTGGGAACACCCCGGGCCAGGACACAAACGTTAAGTGACCCCACTGCTGCCCGGGGCTGGAGCCGCTCTCCTGCCCGTGTCCGCAGGGAACAGCCACGCAGCGGCGATGGGTGGCTGTGGCAGAGGGTGGTGGCAGTGTCCCGGTGCGGGTTTGGGAGCCCAAAGGGAAGTGGGGGATGCCCAGGCAGGAGGAGATGGATGCGAAAGGGCACCCAGGGGTGGTCTCTGGCAGTGGGTGATGTCTGGCTGTGACATGTCCCCCACTTCTCCAGTTTGCTTTGCCATCGTGCTCAGCCCAACGTCCCCAGGCTGGTGGCACTGCTGTGCTGGGGTGTCCTCAGCCAAAATCTTCCTTGCAGGAGTCCCTCCTTAGCGCTTGCAGAGGTGGTGGTGGTGGGGTGTCCCTCAAAACCCGTCCTTTTTGACGGGCTGGCATCGGGAGCTGGCGGGGCGCTCTGGGGGGGGGCAGCGAGGGTCCCCCAGCCCAGCGCACAGGGTGGCCACTGGCTAATAGCCCCGTTAGCATCCCCGTTAGCAGGACCGGGGAACCGGGGGGGGGGGGGGCGCGGCATCCTTCACACCGTGCCCCCCCCGGGAGGCGGGGGATAAGGCTGAGCCCCTCCCTCTATGCAAATCTCAGCCCGTGGATTGGCGGGCGGGCGGGGCCGGCCCCCGCAGACAGTCTATAAGTGCGGGGGGGGGGAAACAATGCACCCGCGGTCCCGGCTCGGTGGCTGGTGCCGCCGCGATCCGCAGCGCCGGGGGAGGTGGGTGCACCGGGGGCTTCCCCCCCTTCATCCATGGGGCTGGGGGTGCCCTTTTCCTGAGGGGGGCTGCGGATCGGGCGGGGGGGTGTCCCCCGTTTTCTTTCTGCTCCCCCATCCCCCGCCTTTGCCGCCCTCCCAGGCAGAGATGGAGTTTGACTCGTACCAACACTACTTCTACGACCACGATGCCCAGGAGGATTTCCATCGTTCCACGGCCCCCAGCGAGGATATCTGGAAGAAGTTCGAGCTGGTTCCCACTCCCCCCGTCTCCCCCCTGGGTACCCCCGGGGAGAAAGCCTGCTGCTCCGGGGCGGAGGGCTCCGGCTGGCTCTCCCGCTACTGCCTGGCCGGGGAAGAGCCGGAGTATCTCATAGGGACGGGAGAGATCTTCGGGAACCTGAGCGCTTTCATCCTCAAGGATTGTATGTGGAGTGGGTTTTCAGCCCGGGAGAGACTGGAGAAGGCGATGACAGAGAAACTTTCCACGGGCACGCAAAGGGCCACCCCCCACAAACCTTCCTTCGCGCAGGATTTTGGGTTCAGCAGCTCGGTGAGCGAGTGCGTGGATCCCGCTGCCGTCTTCCTTTGCCCGTTGGCCGAGAGCAAGATCCCCGCATCTTCGGGATCCGAGGGCCAAAGCGATTCTGGTAAGGGATCCAAGCTCTCCGCCGTCCAGATGCGGACTGTCCCCGTCTGCCCCCACCCTCCCCAGGCACCCTCCAACCTTGCTGAAACCCACGGGGAGCCCGGCGTGGAGGACACGCGTGTCCACACATGTGCGTGCCGGGAGGCTCCCAGCCAGAGCCTTTGTTGTGGCTCCAAGCGAGTCCCGGTCCCGGCCCCCGTGAACAAAGCGGGCTCGGCTGCTCCCCTTCCTGCGGGATTTCTGCTCGGGAAATCCCTACCCCTCACAGGAGGGTGCGTGGGGCTCCCCCCGACCGCTGCGTGGGTCTCTGGTGGTCCCTCTCCCTCGTCCCGACCCCACGGGAACTTCGCGGGTAGGATGGTGAGGGGCAAGTTTGCAGTTCAGCGTGGAAAGTTTGGTTTGGTTTTTTTTTTTTTGAGCTTTGTAGCGTGCTCTACTGCCGGCTCGTAACCTCGGCTGTTTCCCCAGCCCACCCGGGACGGGCTTTCCTCGGGACAAAAGGCAAAATATCCCCAGGGGCCGGCAGGTCGCGGAGCAGCGGCCACGTCCCCCGAGGCGGTGGGACGGGCAGGAACATCCCGCATCAGCGGTGACTCGTCCCGGGACACCCCCGGGGTACCCCTGCTTGTCCCGCGTGGGGAGGGGGCTGGGAAGCGGATGCCTCTGAAGCCCCCTCCCGCATCTCAGGCCATAACCGCCTCTTTTCAGTCTCTATTTACAAACACCCCGGGTCGTCCCCCCCCCCCCGGGGGGGGGGGGGGGGGGGGGGGGGGGGGCCGTAGGCTGTTTCCCTCTCTCCCACGGAAGGCGGGCTGACTCGGCTGCCGTGGAAGCGCTGATAACGGCCCCGCGGTGCCTTGACCCCGTTAATAAATCTGCCGGTGGCAACGACCTGCGCCGGTGAGTCAGGGAGCGGGATGGGGACTTAATGCCATTAACAGCCCGGGGACGGTAAGCAGGTTGCGGGCGTTAAGAGGCTTAACCCAAATTGGGGGGGGCCGGTTGAAGGGTTGGGGGGGGTCGGAGGGGGTCCCGGTCCTGGTGGGGTCCCGGACTCGGTCCCGGTCCGGATCCGGCCGCGCCACGTGGGCGCCGAACAAAAAGCAACAGATTGCAAACAATGAGAGGGGCAGCGTTGATGGACAGGGCTAGGGACCAATGGGATGGTAAGGTAGCCGGCCGGCCCCGCCAGACAGCCAATGGGTGACTCGGGTGGGCGGGACTCCGCGGTCCGACTTTTATTAATGAGCGCGGGTGGGGGGTGCGCGTGTGTATATACACGTGGCTGAGACCGGTGGGTTGTGACACTGGTGACCGCGGCCGTTGGCATGTGAGAGGGCAGCGAGTGCCTCCCCCCACCCCCCACCAGTAGCTCCAGTAGCAGGGCGGTTTAAGCTTGCTGGGCAGAGCCCCCAGAGCCTGGGGGGGGATGTTGGGGGCCACAAGCAGGAGGGTGCCCTGAAGCCCCGCTCCTGCGGCCACCGCTGGCCCTGTCGCAGTAGGGGTGGGGGGGCCAGGCCTCTGCCCGAGATGCTGGTGGGGGTCTGAGTGTCTCGGGGGACATTTAAGTGAGTGGCTGTATTTTCTCCCAAAGCCGAAGAAAAAAGGTGGAAGCCCGTTCCCAAAGTGAGAGCGATCGCGGGGGTGTCTGGAACCAGGTCACCCCGCTGTCCCCAGGGGCCAGCTTCATGCCACTGGGATTCACTGGGTGGGGACAAGCTGTGCTGACAACAGACGGGGTGCTTTGGGTCCAGTTATGCTTTATTTGCGTTTCGCTGCTCACAGCTCTGATAACCTCCCCCCACTGACTCTTGGGCTTGCGATGCCTTCGAGGTTCACCGAGTCCTTTGGAGGGACCCCTTCACCTCTCCCTCCCCCCCTGCACCGTGGGGGATTGTCCCCTCTTTCCCCGGGGAGCCTGGGCTGAATGGGGTTTATCGCTTGTGAAAAGTAACAAGTCACCGAAGTGGGAAGCTGCAGCCAAGGGGAACAAAGGGCAGTTCTGCCCCCACGTCCCTCATTTACAATTCCAATGGGCCATGAAAGCGCCCGACCAGGATGAACTTTGGAGTTAGGCTGTCCCAGGTCCCCAGCATCCTGCTCCTCATGTTCCCCCGGGCAGGTGGGTCCGGGTGTTTCTTAACCGATGATCCTTTATCCTGGACACATGTTGCTCCTGGTGCAGAAGTGAGGTGAAAGTAAAGCTCTATCCCAATTTCAGGGGATGAGGTATGTGAATGTGGAGGGAAAGCTCCTTCCTTTGCGATGGTATCGGAAAAGCACTTAAATCACATAATCCCTTCTGGAGGTTGCAGAGTGACTTTGCAGTGCATGAGCAAACTTCTGTGGGACAGCAGCGGGGAGATTGTCCAGGGGCTGTGGGGAGACCCAGCGGGGTGAAGAGGGGTGACCAGGGGCTCCCAATTGATGGGGATTTTTTGTCTATTTTGAGCAGAAGGTGAAGAGATCGATGTGGTGACGGTGGAGAAGAGACAATCGCTCAGTCTGAGGAAGCCGGTCACCATCACGCTGCGTGCCGACCCCTTGGACCCCTGCATGAAACGCTTCCACATCTCCGTCCACCAGCAGCAGCACAACTACGCTGCTCGCTCGCCGCCGGACGCCTGTCCCCCACCGGAGCCACCCCAGCAGGCTGAGGACGAGCCACCAAGTGCCACGGAGCCAGCCCCTGCCATCACGCTGCCTGAGCCCAGCTTGCTGAAAGCCAGCAGCAGCCCCGGCTCCGACAGCGAGGACGTGGCCAAGAGGAAAAATCACAACTATCTGGAGCGCAAGCGGCGCAACGACCTGCGCTCGCGCTTCCTGGCCCTGCGGGACCAGGTGCCTGGGCTCGCCAGTTGCCCCAAGACGCCCAAAGTGGTGATCCTGAGCAAATCCTCCGAGTACCTGCAGTCGCTCATCAGTGCCGAGAGGAGGATGGCGGCTGAGAAGCGGCAGCTGCGGCTGCGGCAGACCCAGCTGCTGAAACGGATTGCTCACCTCAAGGGGCACTAGTGCCCAATGTGCCCCCCACCCCGGTCCCCACGACCCCCCTGGCTCCCTCTCAATTTGCACATTTTTTAGTTGTTTTTTTTTTTCTTTTTGTTGTTGTTGTTTCTTGAACTGTTGGCCCCAGGGGGCTGGAGCATGTGGCGGTTGCTGCATGTGGGGTGGCTGCAGGAATGGGGCCACAGCAGGGCCCCCCCCCCCCCAGGGCCCCCC
>NW_010972953.1:3374073-3377189 GCF_000737465.1 Haliaeetus leucocephalus | reverse complement strand
GGCCACAGCGGGCCCCCCCCCATGGCACCTGCTTGGGGCTGGCTTCTTGGCACCGGGTGTTGCAAGATTTCCCCTGTCCCCCTTGTGAAGCTTTCTGAAGTGACTGCTTCAATTTGCAGGCTCAACTCTATTCCCCCTTCCCTGGCAGCCCCTGCACCCCTCTCTGCCATCTGCTACTGACAGCATCACTGGGAGCTGCCCCTGGGCACCCATCTCACCCTAAAAATCCCAAGCAACCATGGTCTGCTTCGGCTCAGGGAAGCAGGTAGAGGCAGACACAGAGAGCCCAGCACAGGGCTCGTCTCTGGACGGATCCCCATGGAGATGGCGACGGCAGGGTGTCTCTCTCACCAGGGTTAACAGCACCCTGTGGGCAATCCCCTTGCTCGGCTGGACCGTACCTCACTTTCTTACCACTTCATGCAGTAGCTTGTCTTGGATTTTATGTTCTAGAAACTGCTGCTGTAACTGCGAGTCTTATACTGGAGGCTGTGTTTTTATACTGTATTTTTGTACCACTTTTTGAGAAGTATTGGTAAAGAGTTTGCTTTTTTTATATATATGTAAAAACTTTTTTTTTTTGGAGGGGGGTTCCTGCTGCGGGGGAGGGCTCAGTCCTGCTGCACTTTAGGGAGATCAGGAAGGGGCTGGCTGAGTCCTCGCAGAGGCCGGTTCCCCCCTTGCAGCTCTCCAAACCACCCATTTGCAATAACAGGGGATTTTTCCCCTTTCCCACACTTGTGACCCCCTTTCCCACCTTTGTGAGTGCCCCCTCACCAGCAGCCACTTAAAATCCCCAGTGAAGCTTTGGACTTTGCAGGGAGCCTGGCTGGAAGGGGCAAGTTGGGTGCATGGGGGGGGGGGGCTGTGCTGCCTTCGAAGCTTTCCCCTGCTTGTGCTGTCCTGCTGCCCAGCCTGCAGTGGGGTATGTGGGTGGCACAGTTCCCTGTCCCCTCCCCGGGGTGCTGGCAGGGGTGGCCCTGCAGGACAGCACCCTTGGCTCCCTGCTGACCTGCTGAGAACCGTTAGAGTTAACACTGTGGTCGGATTTAGCACTTTCTTCATTACCTCACACTTCATAAATAAATAAGTTTGCAACAGCTTGGGTTGGCTTTTTCCATGCAGACGGCTGTGGGTTTCCATGCATCACACCATGATGCTCCTGGGGGGGCTGGCCTGGCTGCTGTGTTTTGGGGTGTCCTGGACACAAACAGAAATTAATATATTTTGCACCGGGGCTTGGCTGCCTCGCTGCCAGCAAGACTGAGCTCTTTGTCCTGACTTTCTCCCAGTGCTTGAAACAGAAGTGGTCACAGTGGTGGGGCCAGGGAAACAAATCACCTGGATTATTTTTCCTCCTTTTAAGTGGCTTTATTGGCAAGGAGGGGCAGAAAGCCCACACTGGGCTTGGAGAAAGCTTTAGTGTAATTATAAACCCCCCTAATGGGGCTTGGGGCAGTCAGTGTGGGGCGATCGCTGCCCCACGGGTCAGGGGCCGGGGCCGTGGTTGGTGGTAACCCTATAGGGAGGGGGGGAATGCAATCCGCTCGCTTCAAGGTGCATCGGAGAACTTCATATACCCAGATCTGCTGAATGGATGAAATTATATATATGTGTATTCTCCCTGCTGTCCCTGAACCTGATGCTTTTGGGTTTCCTTCATACTGGCAGCGAAAGTCTTACTCTAAATGCAGGAGGGACACGGGATCCTGTTACTGCTGAGAGGTCAGAAGAGAGCTGCTGCTGCTGCTGCAGGAGACTCAATCACCCACGGGAAGCCAGCCTTAAAAAGCAATGATTCTGCACGGAAGCTCTTACAATACCTGTTCCCTTCGGTTCCGGCAACATTTCACACTTTCTGCATGTTGCATCACGGCGTGTCAAAGCGTTTTAGAGCTGTATTAAAAGGTGCTCACAGGAACCACAGCTTAAACACGGAGCAGGGTGACCTAAATCTGACACCTCGCCCATGCGCAGGAAACAAAGCCCAGATGTACCAGTCCCTCAAATGTTTATTTTTGTTGTGTGTACACCGACACTTGCAGACTGGTGTCTTTTTTCAGCTCAAGGTGACCCTCCCAGTAAGGTTTTTAGTAAGGTGTGCTTTTTCTTTTCATGCTGAAGGCACATAGTATTTTAAAACATTATTTTTCTTTCTTGGAAATGATGTGCAGATCCTGTGGTCTGAACTGAGACCATCACCAGTGGAAAATGTAGTTGGTCTCAAATTAAACCAAGAACAGTTGCAGTTTTGCACATACCTTTGAGTTCTCCTGCTTAAAGGTGGCATGCATACATACATATCCACCTGAAACTTCCCTGGTTACTAAAGCAGATGCCTCCTCTCGTATTGCCACGGTAAGGACCAGAAAAGCAGACTGACAGTGCTATTAAGTGAACACGATAAACACACAGGGCTTTTCCTCCCCACTTGTTCAGCGCCGCAATTTGCAAATGTCAGCTGTAACCATCACAATTCAGCATCCCCAAGCCTGACAGAGTTATTTTTTTTAACCCCCATTGCCCTGCTCACCCCCTTGCCTCTGCTCCCCCCCCCCCCCCCAAAAAAAACCCAACCCATTTCTGCTTTCCCGCCAGCGCTGGTTTCACGTGGGGCAGCCACAGCCGGACCCGGGGGATGTCACGGGCACGGTGCCGCCTTCACGCCTGGGCTGGCAAATTTTTAGGACAGTTTCCCGAGGCGGTGATAATCCTTTCCCTTCCGAGTAGTGTACCCCTCCCCGGCCCGCAGCCTCCTGCTCCCTGTTGCTATGGCAAAGGATGTGTGTTGCCAGGGAGATACCCTCCTCCCGCCGTCGCCATGGCAACCGTCTCCCTGCCTTCCCTCCCCTCTGTTGCCACGGAGACAGTCGCCCGCTCCCCATCTCATCTCCCCCCCCCCGTGTTGCCGTGGCGATGGGGGAGGACGATCCTTCGTGGAGGCTGCTGCTGCGGTTGCCACGGCAACTCGCTCCTCTCCGTTGCTACGGCAACAGCCCCGCTCCTCACCCTCCTGCCCCGTTGCTATGGCAACAGCATCCTCCCCCCCCCACCCTCCCCCCCCCAGGAAAAAAAAAAAAAAAAAACCGCTAACCGGAAACCCCCCTTGGCCCACC
>NW_010972953.1:3353912-3373907 GCF_000737465.1 Haliaeetus leucocephalus | reverse complement strand
CGAGCTGGGCCTGACGGAGGCCGCGGCCGGGCCTGGGGACCGGGGAAGGCCCGAGCTGGGCCTGAGGGAGGCCGCGGCCGGGCCTGGGGACTGGGGAAGGCCCGGGATCCCCGGGGGGGGGCCCTAAGGGGGTCGGGAGGCGGCCTGGCCTGGTCCTGGAGGGGCGGTGGGGCCTGGTGGAGGGCCCAGCCCCACGGGGCTGTAGGGTGGGCTCCCCCGGGGACCCCAGGCCCCGTGGCCGGGTGCTTGTGGGGAACAGCCGCCGGAGGCGGGGGGGGGGGCGTGCCCGTTGGGTGTGCTCCCGGTGCAGGGCCCGGCCTGGCCCTGCTGCCCCTGTCCCGGTGGCCGGTTGTTTGTTTTCGAGTGAAAGAAGCGCGCCGTGCCTGCTTGTTAGCTCCGAACAAGGCAGCGCAACCAAAACTGCAGATTTGGGTTTGTTCAACACCACCCCCACCCCCAATAAATTCACCTTTTGGAAGAAAACCAAAGCAAGGGTGTTTTAATTTTAACCCACAAAAAGCTATGCGGAGGTGTAAGGAGCAGTTGGAGTTAATGGGTAGTAAGCGATACTTAGGGTTGCTCCCGCGGATGCGGATCTGCTGACACGGACCTTGGGTCGTGGGCAATCCCACGGGATGTGGCGTGAGTCCTGCCTAAGAAACCGCAGCTGGATCGAGGCCTTAGGGTGCGCACGTCGGTCCGGGCCGGACTCTGCGTTGTGCTTTGCATCCCGGCTGGGAGATGTGGTGAGGCAGCAGGGCTGGCTGGTGCTGTCTGTCCTTCCAGAGGCTGTTTTATGGACGTAGCCTTAAGTGAGGCTGTAATACGGCAGCTGAAGGCAAGCGCTCCCTTCCTCGGTCACCAGCAATGGGTCATCAACGAGATACAAGAAAGAATATTAAAAATGATATTTGCTACTTGCCAGTGACAGTCTCTGTGGTCTCGTCTCTTATTGCAAGTGGCAGTGTGGAATATATTGGTTGTACAATCAGGTTCAGTAAACACCAAGGAGCCGAGCCTTGTTTTTTTGGTCCTAATTGCGTTCAGCTACAAGAGCTTTGTCACAAGATGTAGATTTCAACCACTGCGGGGGTTTTGTTATTGTTTAGCAGAATGTTTTCCTTCCTAATCAACAATTTCCTTGTTCTCTTTCTATAACGCCTGAGCTTTCTGTCAAGTTTAATTTTTAACGGTAGTTACTACGCTTTTTAAAAAGGTGTTTTCTGCCAACAACACCCTTTGCCCTTTGTGCTGCTCAGAGATCGACTCTCGCTGTCCTGCAGCCACCTCCTGGTTTCCTGCACCGGGCTGCCGATGCTGGTCACTGTTTGTATCCCAGAGAGCTAAATTTTAAAAATCCCTGTCCTGCATTTGGAGCAAGCAATTGGAAAGCTTTAATTCTATGGAATGTTTGCCTTAAGTTCTTGGGGAAAGGGTGTTTGAGGTCTGAGCTGAATTGACAAAATCCTGCAGGGGCAAAACGTTCACGCGAGACGTGGAAGCTTTGTCCAGCGCTGCCTGATTGTGGGCAGCTGCCCTCCTGGTTGCCCGGCCCAACCGTCGTGAACCACCAGGCATTGCCGGTGTTGCGAGCCCTTAACACGTGCTCCCTAACGAAGGACTGGCAGGTCCATCTCGCTCTCCTCGAGCTGGGGGCGAGACTGCCTGTGGACTGGTTTTCTCTGCAGACTCTGTCCGGGCTGGGGTGGCTTTTAGGTGGCTGCTGTTAAGTTTCCAAGGCGACTTACTCTGCTCTGGTGTCCGCATCAGAAATGTTTCTGAGCAGAGCTTGGCTGGTGCGGTTTTACTAGTATTGACCGTCCTGATCTGGACAAGCCCTAGAGCTTTTGTTCGGTTATTTGTGTCCGTTTGTGTACTGGGAATGCTAAGGTTCTCGGACCTTGCAGTGACCGCCAGCCCAGCGTACAGCAGGCTTTGATATCAGGGAAGCAGCTGTTGACTTCAGCGATCCTGCAAACACGAGGCTCCTGCTGCATCCTGAGCTCTGCAGATGTGGCTGGAGCCGACTAGCATGCTGTGAATTCTCGTTTCACGCTGGTGGATGCTTTGAAGCATGTATTTTGTGCTCTGGTTGTTTCAGGTCCCACTACGGGAATGCAGGCACTGGGAGGACTCTGGCTGCAGGCGCCCAATGGCATTCGGGCTCGAGTGGCTCTTGTCCTCTTTTCCTTTTAATCTCATCCTAGCGTGACTGCGGAGCGAGAGCCGAGCAGCTCCCCTGCTTTATCCCGTAACGTAGCGTGCTGTCGGCACAGCCTCTCGGGGCGGCGAGTCGGGTGAGCCCTGCCTCTCCGTGGCCCCGGCCGCCTGAAGGCACAGCCTCAAGCAGCGCGTGTCTGCGCCTCCCCCACCACGCTCCACTAACCCCCGTGCCCTGCTTAGGCGGCTGCAGCCAGCCAACTGGGTCTGCTTTCTTGCTGGCTTTGTTCCCGTAGAATATTGTCTCCCTGCTGTATATCCCTCTGCCATGCAGAGCTGGCTCCGGTGTACTTGCAGAAGAGTCGCCGGGTTTTAAAAATCCCATTGCTCATTCTCGACTGACAGCTGCCAGCGACCGTGTCGCCCTCAGCCCCCTCTGTCCATTCATCGCTGCGCCCCGTGTGGGCTCCGTGGAGCTCTGACAAATGCTGGCAGTGTTTTGGGCAGCTGCTGGGGCTGGAGCCAGGCTCAGGAAGGGGCCGGGGAGCCCCGAGCCCACCTGTTCCCGCACACAGGCACCCCGCTATCTCCAGGGTGTTTTCGTCATGGCCCTGAGTCGCTGTGGTCAAATTACAGACTTAGCTGCTGTCTGCGTGCAGCTCAGGAGCTCCGGTTAATCTGATGGCCTCTTAATCTTTCTTTTTGTCCTTTCTGTTGCCATTTGTCATCCCAGCGAGTTTCCTTTAGGAGTAAGTCATTCCCTGGGGAAGCCAAGTGGGGTGAAGCCAGTCCCGCTTCTTCATTCCTGATGGAGCAGTAAGGGCACAACGATCCTGGTGCCAGCTTGTTGGAGGCCCCCATCCGCTCCCGATCCTGCCGTCCCTTCTGGATTTCATACTTTGAAGTGGCGATGCAGTCCTCTGGAGGCTGTTGTAGCACACTGGCTACACTTGTCACTTAGTGTGTCAGGTCAGGACATCTTAAGAGCCCTTGCTGACATCCTTCTCACGGCAGGGATCAGAGCGGGGAGTGAATCGTGTTCTCCTTGCACCTAAGCTTGGTTTGGGTCCTCCGTGCCCCTCTCCATCTGGGAGATCCTTCGGCCCCTGTGAAGTTTTCACACTCTTCCCGGCCGTAGGTGGCTTGGATGTGTCTGGGGTCCCTGTGCTGCACAGCTGTCATGTCACCTTCAATAGTGTGCTCCCTGCGCTCAGGGCAAACATGGTGCCTTTCCCTCTCTAGTGCAGGTGGTGGCAAAGGGACAGAGTTTGGGATCGTGCATGAAACTGGTGGCAGAGCGAGGGTTTGGGAGAGCCCACCCTTCCTGGGCTGCGGATCCTCACAGGCATCGTTTCCTGAGGATCGCTGGTGTTTGTCTCCTGCCTCAGCTTCCCCACCCTTTAAAAGGGGAGAGAGCGCTGACTTTCCGGCAAAGTACTGTGAGCTGTGGGGCTGACCTGCCTGGGGGTTTCAGCAGCAGAGGTGGGAGGACGCCGTCAAGGCTAAGCATCTTTAGTCCCCGGCTTGTGTTTGGTGTCTCGGAGGCCTGCTGCTCCAGGCTGCTGCTAATCTGTTTTGGGGCCTTAGAAAGCAACAAAGGCTTATCTGAGCCGCTTGCTGAAAATAGAAATGAGTGTCAGGAGGACGTCTCGGTGCGAGGCCCTGCCGACAGCCAGCTGGTGGAAACCTTCTCTGGGCTTTGCTGGGTGTGTGTAAAAGGCCGCCTTTGTTTCCTCCCAGCCCACACACTGACACCGCATTCCTCCTCCTCTTGTTGCCAGATATTCGGGGAGTCTCTCGGTGTTTAATCTGCGGGAGAACCTTGGGGAATTGGAGACTGAACTGTAAGTTCTGGCTCTGCCCTCGCAGGGCACTGGGAGCTCCCGGCTGCCTCCGAGCCTCCCTGCCAGCCCTCTGTATTGACTGTGATTTCAGGCAGACGAGTGGGAGTCGGAGGAGCTGGAGGGCTGGACTGGCCCTTGTCGGGGAAGAGAAGGCACTGAGCCAAAGGTCGTGGAATTCAAAGGCTTTTCGGTGCTGACTGGGGATCTGCGTTGAATGGCGCTGCTTAGCCCGGGCTTGGGTAATGGAAGGAGATCAATAGGCTGCAGCCAGCCACGGGGCATGTTGGCAGAGAGCTGCCTCTTGGGTCTTTCCTCCTGTCTGCTCGCCATCCCCTGGAGCCAGCTGGGTTTCTGCAGGGCAGAAAGGAAGAGCATTTGGTTGCCCTCCCGCTCCCCCCTTGCTTCCTGCCCCCAGGCGAGCCTTTCTCCACCAAGGGACTGGGAGCAGGAGCTGGCCCTGGCCCTCCAAGCAGCAAGTGCAAGAGTTAAGCAAGACAGGGAGTGTCTGCCGGGCTGCAGCCGGTTCAGCCGCCCCAGCAGCTCGCATGACTGCTCCAGGCAGGGATCGGGCTTCCCTGCTCCACTAACCTCGAATCGTCCCTTGCTGCTGCTGCTCAGTGCCTTCTGCCTGTGGGTCACCTCTGTGTCACCTTGTCCTTCTGTCTGGGACCAGGGGAGGCAGTAGGTGGAGGCTGCGTTGCAGCCAGAGGCTTGGCAGCTTCTCAGAGGGGATTAAGGGGAAATTTGTTTCTGGAAGTCTGGCCCTCTGGCTGGGGTGGTTTCTGGGTGATGGAGGAGGAAATGAGTACAGCCATTTCCAGTCCCTTCTCCCATCAGGCCAGTTTATCCCAGGCTGGGAGACTGCTCCAAGCGGGGAGGTGCTGAGAGGCTAAACACATCCTCCCTCCAACCACGGCACGGAGGGTGCTCAGTCCTTGGCACGGCTCAGAGCTCGGCTGGACAGAAAGGCTTTATGTGCCCTGCTGTGACCACACGTCTGCTGCCAGCACACTCGGGGTGCGGGTCCCTGCTCTGATCCCTGTTTGTCTGCAGCTCTGTGGAGCCTCGCAGCACCCACTGACAGGGCAGTGCCAGGGCACAGGAGCATCCCACGCTGAGGAGGGTTGTGTTTGCGTGCTGTGGGGAGCAGGGTGAGGAGCCTTCCTCCCTTCTTCTGGGTGAAAGATGCTCTCATCTGAAAGGGCTCTGCTCATGGGACCCAGCCGAGCTGTGGGGATGGGACGCCAAGCTGAGGCAGCTCCGGTACTTGCACCACCTGGGTCTGCGGGCTGGGCTGTGGCTGTTGCTTTATGCAGCCTGGAGGGTGGATTTGGGCTGTGGCTCCGATGCGTGCTGCTGGGATTGCAGGTTGCCTCGGCTCTTCTCCAAGAATGCTGCCGAGGGGTTGGTTTGGGTGGCTTTTCTTTCTGCTCTCCTTTTAGCTGTCTAGCTGATTGAAGACACACCTTGAAGCAGCGAGATGCTGCTGGTTGCACTCACCAGTGTCTCCTGGCACCTTGGTGCAGGACAGTGCCTCTTTTCCCCTGGGGTCACTGACCTGCACTGGTGTGTTTTTCCTCCCCTTTGTACCTGACCGGCTCGGTGAGAGCTGGCAGCAGGCGGTACACCAGGCTTTTAAGGTGTGCATGAGCTGAGACCGTTCGTGTGTGTTTAGGAGGCTCCATGAAGTTGCACGTTGCATCCAGAGAGGTTTTTGTGTGTTTCGGGAAGCAGTGATCCTTGTCCCCAAACGAGACTTGATGCTGTGCTGGAGACAGGTATTTGGAGGGAGGCACACCTGAGCTTTTAGCTGCAACAGCAGCAGATGAGGAGATGGCAGCTTGATGGCAGCTGCCCTTGTTGTTTTGGAGCTCTGTGCTTCGGACCCAGGCTTGGCTGGTTACGCTTACTGGGCTCTGACACTGCTCTCTGATCACTCTTATCAGCCTAACTTCCCTCCCTAACTGCAGGGTTATATCAGACCAGGAAAGCAGTTGCAAGCGGTTGGACTCACGGTTCATCTCCCGTGCGCAGGAACAAACACCAGAGAGAGGCAGTTTGGCCCTGACAGGAGCAGGCGTTGGCGAGATTCCTGCTGCCTCGCCTGAACGGGGCATGTGCCCCTGCCTGTGCTGCCTGCTTCTCCAGAGACCAGCGAGGGGCTCGGAGGGGTGATCGGGACAGGCAGCGGCTGTGTGTGGGGGAAGGAGCAGTGGTCGTTGGGGGTTTCATGGGACACAGAGGTGAACGATGGGCTCTTCTCTTCCCCAGGTGTACAAGGGCTTGGACATCATCACGAACAAGGTTTCTCCCCAGGAGCAGCGTCTGTGCAGACACCACATGATCAGCTTTGTGGATCCCCTTGTCTCTAACTACACGGTGGTGGATTTCAGAGACAAAGCTGTGGCTCTGATATCCTTTAATGCTGCAGCCTGCCTGGCCAAGCAGATATGGACTTCCTCCCTCCACAGCCAGGCCTGCAAGAGGCATCGCTGTTTGCATCAGACTTGGGCTGTCCACATCGCAACTAACTCTGGTTTTCAGGGGATATTGCTGGCGAGGGGGCCTTGGAGCTTCTTTTGTCCAGCTAATGCTCAGTGCAGCCCATCCTCAGGGCTGGTTGGGGAAGATCTCTGCTGCACCACAACAGTGCTGGGCTGGGTATTGCCCTCCCTGGGCGTCCCTGAGTTTTGATGGTAGCTGACACAGGTAGCAGAGGATAGTGAGAGATGAGGGATACCTGTAACCCTGACCTGCAGCCTCACTGGCTCCTTGGGGCTGGGAGAGTGGGGTCTGGGCCCCAGGCTGCCGCTCCCCACAGCCCTCCCTCCCTGCTGTGCATCTCTGCTTACGCTCCCTGACTGTGGCACATTGAAGATATCTTTGCCCGAGACAAGATCCCGATTGTTGTGGGAGGAACCAACTACTACATCGAGTCCCTGCTCTGGAAGGTCCTTATCAACACAAAGGTACTGTTGGGGGGGCTGCGTATCCCTCTGGGAAGGGGTGAGCCCCGTGTTCAGGGCAGGCTTCCTGCAACTGGGCACGGTGCTCCCCCTGCTAGAGTGAGGCAAGGAGAACGAAAAGCCCCTCCTTCACCCTGTGGGTCTCGGGGATCTTCTTGCTTGCGCTGGCCTTGCACACGGATGAGCGGCTTGATTCAGGGCTGCCTTGTGCCCCACAGGAGAAGGCCAGCACAGCCCCCGGGCTGGTCACTGACAGGAAGGTGGAGCTGGAGCAGCTGGACGGCATTGAGCTCCATCGCCGCCTGAGCCAGGTGGACCCAGAGATGGCGGCCAAGCTGCACCCCCATGATAAGCGCAAAGTGGCCAGGTGAGTTTGGCGTGCCAGGGGCCGGAGGTGCCAGGGCCCAGTACCCCTTCCCAAGGGAATTGTGTGCCTGGGAACACGGCAAGATGGGCTCTCCCATCCCAGGCAGGCACTCCTAGCCTCTTAGCAAGGTGCTTGGGAACCTTGGAGCACTGGTGTTGGGGAGCTCTCTGGGATCTGAGACCTTTGGCCACGCAGCCTCCAGCTTGAACTTGCCTTTGGGATCCAGGACAGCACATTGCTCCTGGCTTGGTGCACTGGGGCTGCTCCCGCTGCGGTGCCCCAGCAGCAGGGTTTATCTGGAGCTATTTAAAGAGCAAGCTGCCATGCTGGCTGAGTAACATAGCTGAGCTCTGTGGGAACAGCACTGGAGCAAGACCAGGCTTGCTGCTTTGGCGGGCCCAACCCAGCCGAGCCCTGGCCCGGGGGGAGCAGAACGCCGCCCACCCCATTCGCACGGTGGAGGGGGACGGAGGGTTGGGCACCCTCCGCAGCTTCCTCCACCTCCCTGGCTGGGCTGGGCTGAGCTGGCGGTAATGCTTTGCAGCATCGGCAACGCTGGCCCCTTCCCTGCAGCCCTGCCTGGCTGGAAAGGGCAGGGCTGGAGCCAGAACCCCGTCCCTTGCAGGGCTTGTCCCGGTGCCAGGCAGGAGTGGGTGGCTGTGCTCTGGGCTCCTTGAGTGCCATCACTGTGCTCTGCGCTGCATTGCACCCCCAGGACCTGGGTGTGCTCGGGATGCCGGGCACGGGAGGGGGCAGAAACCTGCCCTCCCCCCAACATGAGAGGGTTGGATCACAGTGAGTGTCTGCGGTTCCCTTTGCTGGAGCCCCCAGGGCTGCTGGGGAAATGGAAAAGCTCATCCTCACCCAGCCTCTGAGCTCTGTTTGTCTCTGCTTACAGGAGCCTCCAAGTGTTTGAAGAGACGGGGATCCCCCATAGTGAATTCTTGCACCAGCAGCAGGAGGAGGAAGGTGGGGGGCCCTTAGGTGGGCCCCTGAAATACCCACATTCCTGCATCCTGTGGCTCCATGCAGACCAGGCAGGTGAGAGTGGGCTCTTGGCTGGCTGAGTAAGGTGATGCAGGATTAGGGCTGACTCCCTGCTCCTGCCCCAGCCTCCTCCCTGAACAAGGCAGCAATTCCTTTGGCATCAGTGGGCGTGACAGAGGACTCGCTCCCCTCGCCTCCTGGGCTCTGCTTTCCTCAGGTGGATCGGGAGGCTGGCAGTGCCGAACCATGTCCTGACACGTTGTCCAGCTGTGGGCCTCCCAAGGGCACGGCTCCAAGTGGCTGAGCGTGTCCTGCTCTTCTCCTCCCAGCTCTGGACCAGCGGCTGGAGAAGCGGGTGGATGACATGCTGGCTGCGGGACTGCTGGAGGAGCTGCGGGACTTCCACCGACGCTACAACCGAGAGAAGGTGGCTGAGAACCGGTGGGTGAGAAGCCAGTTCCCATTCTGCTCCCACTCCCACCTGACAGACCCATTCAGGGCCCGGACCAACTCTGCCTGCAGCACCTCCAGTGTGTTGCTGCTCCCAGCCCTCTCTTGGCAGCATCTGCTCCTGCGGTGCTGCTTGAGTGTTCACCCAGCAAAGCTGACGTGGGCTGGCACTGAAGGCACCGGTCTGCGTTCCTGTGTGTGCCTGGCTTGGCTTGTCCCCTGAGGCCATGGGCTTGTGTCACCTGTGGGGGTCCTGCAGGGCGAGGCGCAGAGACCTCAGCTGTTCTGGGGAGGGTTGAGGTCTCCCACTGTTCCGAAGGAGATGGCCTTGACCCCTGTCTCTTGTCTTGTTCTCCAGGCAGGATTACCAGCACGGCATCTTCCAGTCCATCGGCTTCAAGGAGTTCCATGAATACCTCATCAGTGAGGGGAATTGCTCGCCTGAGACCAGTGCCCTGCTGCTGCAAAAAGGTGGGAGGATCACCCTGTGTGCCCTATGTCCCTCAGCCCCACGCAGCTCCAGGTGACACTGCGTGATGCTCTGAACTAAGCTCAAACCCAGAGCAGGTCTTGCTGGGGTTGAGCTGCACCTTTCTCTGTGCATTTTCCCTTTCTGCCAGCCCAGAGGGGCAGGGAGTCCTTTTTCAGTGCTTGGAGAGCATCTCTGAGCACACTCAGAGCAATTCCTCCCTCCCTTCCCCCAGGCCTCTTTGCAAGATGTACTAGGCACAGCGTGACTTGGGATCTGGAGCTGGTCTGCCGGTGACCTGGGTGATGGGATCCCAGCTGGGGTGTGAATGCTGTGGAGAACAGGGCTAGAAAGAAGGAATGAAGCAGAACTCAGCATGTGGTTCAGCAGCAGGATGGCAGGAAGGGATCTGGGGATCTAGCAGATCACAGCATGAGTCGGTAGTGATGCGCTGTTCGGTGGCACATGTCATTCTAGAGTGTCTGGACAGATATGCTGTTGTTAGAAGAGAGCTGCTCTGCTTCTGAGCACAGCGGAGGTCCCAGGCGGAGCTGGTCTGTGACAAGGAGGGTTTAGTGCGAAGTGGAGATGGAGGCTGAGGAGACCACAGAAATGATAAGAGGCTTGAAAACAAGTCTGGTGCGGAAGGGGCTTGTTGTGTCTGCTCAGGAGACTGTTACAGAGGGGTATGATAAGTCTGGTACTAAACATTGAAAGGTTGTACAGTGGTAAACTATCCTCTGGGCTCACTGTGGGTAGGACAAGGAGTCCTGGGCTCTGTTTGTGGAGAGAAGTATTCAATTAGGCATTATGAGAGCAGTGCAGCCCCTGAACAGCTTGTCCTACCTGCTAAAATAACAACAAAGCTTTTATTTTTTACTCCCTCTGTTTCAAAGGGATCCAGGCCCTGAAACAGGTGACCAAGAGATATGCCCGGAGGCAGAACAAATGGGTCCGAAACCGCTTCCTGAGACGTAAGTCCTCTGTTCCTGCCCTGCCTTGCCATCCCTGCTCTCGCATCTCTTATCATCCCTCCTTGGCACATCTCCTGCTCCCAGCTCAAGAGAGGAGAGTGGTGGCTCCTCTGCTTTGGGGCAGCATGTGTTGGGGGGGATGCGAGTCTGGCAGAGATCAGACAATCCTGCCTGGATTCTCCCTGCTGGCCTAGGCTGCCCTGGCTCTGCCGGTGTCTGCTGCCGGCCAGAATCCTTCCAGGAGCCGCAGGTACCCAGTGTCCCAGTCCACCCACGAGACTGCCCCAATTCCTTCCCACATGTTTGGGTTGTAGAGCAACTGCTCAGCCCTCCTGAGACAGCCCACCCAGCACGGTCCATGTTTATCTTGCCCACAGCCTCTCTGCCCAGACACTCAGGAAGCCAGCTCCTTCTCACTGCTTCCCCTGCACCCCTGGTTGCCTGTCAAGGGAAGATCCCCTCCCAACAGAAGTGCCATCAGGATGGCTAATACTTCAGCGGAACAAAGCGAGCAAAGGCTCAGCCCCACTCCGGGCAGCAGTAGATGATGATGGCCACAGCATCCCCGTAGCCTATCCTGCCGACAGCTCCCAGGGGACTCAGGGAGGGGATGCCCAGCATGGTTCCTCTCCCCATGCACCCACACATGCTCCCTGCGCAGGGCGAAAAGCCCAGTTTGACAGCTGCCCTCCAGATTAGGAGCAGGAGCCCATTGGCTGCTCTTTAGCCTGGGCCATGCTCACCGCAGTGGCAAGGAGCCAGCAGGACTTCCCCATCCCAGCCCCAGCCTTGGAGCAGGGCCAGCAGTGGCAGCTGGGAGCCGGGCACTTGTTGAAAGGTGCTTGGTAGGGGCAAAACAACAATATATTAAAAAAAAAGCAGGGAGAAACTTGAATCAAAAGATGGGCTTTGAACGAGGTGCAAGAGCTTTCCTGGAGCCATGTGCTTGGTGGATGTGGCTCACCTTTCTGGTGGCAGGTGTGCTTCAGATCAGCCCTGTCGGGAGCTTGTTTGTGGTTACAGCAATAAAAAGCAGCACCTGCTGGAGACTGGCACGCGGCAGCCTTGATGGCTTTGTCCGAGTGGGGCTGTGTGCCCGATGTCTGCGGGGAGGTGAGTCGCAGCAGGGCAGCGACGTCGCCGGAGGGAGTGGGTGCTCTCTGATTGCAGCTGTCTCACCCCACCCAGGCTGCAGCGAGCACCCCGTGCCTTCGCACCGGGCTGGGGAAAGCCAAAGGGGTGGCTTTCAAACTGTGCCTTGTCAGGTTGAGGCATTAGTAAAGCATCTCCTGCCGTGGCCTGCTACTGTGAGCCGGGAGCGTTGGCCCCTGCAGCCACAGAAGCAATTACAGCTCTAAGTAGGAACCTGCACTCGCAGATTCCTCATCCAGACTCCATGCCTGCAACTCCTTGTAAGCTTTGTGTGATGGCTTTGTGCCTGGATCTAGCTTTTTGATCTTCTGCAGCCTCCTGTGGACCATGGCTGTGATGAAGTGTTTGTTGTTGTGATGGGCTGTTGGTGTTCTTGCATTTCATAATGCTGTCCCGAAGGCAGACACCCATGAAGATACTTGCTTGAGGTCTTAGGTGTTCTTGCTGTTTGCGAGGGTGATGCCCCCCCAAGCTGAGGTCTTTGGTAATTTTGGCTCTGGAAAGGCTGGTGCTGTTTGCTTCTGAATGCTAAAGGACAGCTAGATAGTAAAGAGCAGATCCCCCCTGCTCACAGTGTGACCCTGTGGGTGCTGGGACATGATGCTGGGGGGGTTCTGGCAGTGACCTGCCTTTCTGTGTCTCTGTAGGTCCTGGGCCCAATGTGCCCCCGGTGTATGGCTTGGAGGTGTCTGATCTCTTGCGGTGGGAGGAGGATGTGCTGAAACCTGCTCTGGAGATTGTGGAGAGCTTCATCCAGGTACTGGGGAACTGGAGTTAACACGTGAGCCATGACTGAGAAGCCAACTTCTTGCTAGTCTCCAGGCCCCGTAACTTGGCACTTAGTCTCTCCCATGAGCAGGGCTCTCTGCTTACATGTCCAGCCTTGGGCTTTCCTCGCAGCAGCAGAGGGTTGTTGTCTAAGCTGAAAATTTCTCCTAATGCCCAGTACGCCACTTGTCTTGCATGGTAAAACTGCAGCGTCTGTCCTGCTAACCTTAGTGTTTGGGTATGGCAAGTTCACATCCCAAACTCTACCAGAGTGAACACAGCCAAGCAAATTTTCATAGCCGAAACCAGTTTGAGACATTATTTAATCTACAGGGACGCGAGCCCCCAGCAGAGCCTGTGAAGATGGAGTACGATGTAAATGAGAACAAACGGAGTCATCGCGTGTGTGAGCTCTGCGACAGAGTCATCATTGGGGACAGGGAGTGGGCAGGTAGGATGTGGTAAGAGGGAGAGGACCTGGGAGGGGGCACAGCGAGCGCAGTTACGTGGAGGGATGGAGCAAGGCAGTTCTTTGGAGCAGAGCGGCTTCCTTGGCTGTCTTTGCTTGGCCAGATGACCCTCAGCACATGATCTTGGGCTTTCAAGGATTGTTTACAGCCTGTGTATGAAAGCAGCCATTTGCAAGCCCAGAGGGGGTGCAGGAGCTGTGCCACAGCAGCCATCTGTCGGGCTTTCCCCCCCTTCCCCGGCACCCAGTAAACACTGCCGCTCTCTGCCGTCACGCCAGACATGGGGATCTATACGTAGCATCAAGCCTCAGAGCTGTCTGTGTTTAGTCAAGACTGCTGGTCCTTTTCAGCACTTTAGATACTTTGTCAAAAAGCACAGAACAAATTTGTTTCTTCTAAAATTTTGTTGAGTCAAATGAAAGTTTCTTAATGTTTTAATAGTTCAGTTTTGCTCCAGTATCTCCTATTTGTGTGTTTAAAAAAAAAAAAAAAGTATTCCTAGCTGTAATGTTAATAGAAGGGGATTTTCTATTTTCAATAGACTTACTTTAAAAGAGCTCAGCTGGAATCAGATTAACTCAGTGAATTTATCTGTGCTGTGAGGCTCATGCTGAGAACCAGAAACAAAAAGTAGTGGAGAAAACTGGCTGCAGAAATGAAACTGGTAAATCTCCATGTGTTGCCCAAATGCAGTATATGCAGACACAATGCAGAGATAAATTTCCCAGGTTGTTGGTTGTTGGATTTGAATGAGTCGCTTATACCTATTGAGCCAGGGAACTGCTGAAAGCAAAGATGGAAGTTGGCTCAGAATAGGAAGCTCATTGTAGTGAGATCAGTTTGTAAGTGTAATTCTTATTTTAGCCAGTCTCAGCTGTCTCAGCTTGGAGGTGCTTTGAAGGAGCTCTACCTACTCCAGAACTAGAGGACTCTAAGGCTATCAGGGTCTGTACCATCCTTCCAGGTCCAGCAAGTTTTATGACCGAGTGGGAACTCCTCAAGATCCCCCCCCAAACACTACAGCTGCAACTACATGTCCTCTAGGGATGTCATCCCAAATTCTGATAGATGAAAGAGAATACCTTTCTCAACCAAGACCAGCTGTTGTTCTCTGCATCCAGCTGAATTTGGCTCAAATCCCCAGATGGTGGGAGAAAAATGGTCCAAAGCCTGGGTGTTACTTGTAACTGCAAAATGTAAAAGCTCAAAGGGAGGTGAAAACAGTAGTGGGAGCGGAGTCGATCTGCAATCTGGTCTGTTTTCTTAAATCAAGTTACAGATAGTTCTGGGAACTGCTTCCCAGTACCCCACTGGCTTTGGAAGATTTTAAAGTTTTATCTAATTTTACAATTTGTATGGACTTAAAAGAGCATGCCTCCCCAGACAGCAGCAGAAATCAACGCTTCTTCCAGCCACTGTAAGCTTTGGTGTTGCTTGCAACAAATTGTAAGAGGTGAGACTTTATTTCAAGCTGAGAGTGACCCTACAGCATTGTGATAAAGCAGCAGCTTTGCATGTAATTTCATCCTTTGGCAGAAAAGGATGACTGGAAAACACCTGAGGGCTTTGATTCAGTGAGCACATACCCTCGTTTAATTAAGGCCCTGCATGAAAAGTTTGCTGCTTTAATTGCTGCTCTGATATCTTGGAAATAGCAAAACCGCCCTGCTAAGATGGTACATTGGTCTGGTTAGACAAAGCGCCTTCTACTTAGATAATACCACTGATACAGGAAGTTTTACTGTCCTTAACTATGTGATTTCAAACAGAAACGCAGCTCCTGCTGCCCTGCAGCATCAGTACAAGTTTCATCCTTGGGATTACACCTCTGTTCCCATCCGACTCCTGCTGAAGTGCTCTCGTAGCTGGGGGCCTTGCCCTGGAGTTATGCAAAAGCATAATTATGCTCCAGGCTCCATCCCTAGCCTCTCTGTAGATGTACAGGATATCCCTGGTGCTGTGGTGCAGGCATCTAGGCTTACAAATGATCCTGGCGGTGCTCCATGGCGTGGTGGATAGTTGCACAACCTCGCCTGCATCCTGCAATGTGCCGCCTCTTTGGTAACACTTTCCTTTCTCCCGTCCTCCCGGCGTTGTGTCTCGGTTGGGAGCAGACTTGCTGGGAGGGTTGAGTCCTGACAATCTGGAGTCTTCTGCATATACAGAACCAGGATTTTTCCCTCTTCCAGTCCTTCTTGCGGTCAGGAGAAGGCTAGGAAGGGTTGTCCCCCTTTGAGCGCCGGTAGTTTGGCCTAGAAGCATCCTGAGAAATGGCCAGGGCAGGGCTTGGGAGTTCACTTTTCTGCGGGAATCAATTGTGCAGGAGGATGGGAAGGGATGGTGCTCTGCACTGCACGGCGAGATCGGGTCGGGTGTTCCCTTCTCAAAGTTCCTCAGAATTAAACGCTCTGTTTGCCTCTTCCTCCAGCTCACACACGATCCAAATCCCACCTGCACCATCTGAAGAAGAGAAGGAAGCTGGAGGCCGCCAGCCGTGTTGCAGAGACTGAGGGGGACAGTGGGGGCCCAGAAACCTTGGGCAAGGACAGCATCTTGCCTTTGCCGTAGGCCTGCAAACCAGCTGGCGAAGGGGAGCAGCCGCGCTTCCACCTGTACGGCGAGGAAGCGACTTAGTCCTGGGTGGCCTTGAACTGAACGAGCTGAGTCATTTTTTTCAGGATGAGGCAGGTGTGTAAGTGACGGCCAAAGGCCGTCGGCTGCATCAGATCTTCTTCATGTGGCCTCATCGCGCTGTGTTCCCATGCTTCCCCAGCCCTGCCTGGAAAGGGCTGGGCCCTGGGGCAAGGCTGCTAGGAGCATCCTCCCATGCCAAGCGTTAATTCCTGCCAGAGACGCAGCATTATCCTTGGAATGGTTGAGCTGATCCTGCTGGCATGCAATCGTGTCGTTCTCAGAGACAGAAATACCCTGCACTCCTCCAGCTTGGCCAGGAGTGCAGCTCTGGAGCTGAGTGAGCTCTTACTGCCTTTATTGTGGAGAGGATTTTTTTTTTCTTTTATATGGAAATAAAGCTGCAAGATTCTTGCGGGTTCCCCTCCCTATTAACAAGCGCAGTTTTCTTGCTCTCTGTTTCCACCTGGCCCAGGTTCCCTGCTCTGGGCACAGGGCAGGAGGTCCAGGCCTGGTTCCTTCTTCCAGTCACCTTTCCTGCAGCTTCTGAGGGAGCTGAGCAGATGTTCTCAGCTTGGTGGAGGCAGGCTGATCCCTATGCACATAGCAGGTGCAGAAGGAGCTGGCACCTGTTAAACAGGAACTTGGAAATGATCTCATCAAGTTTGCAACAGATGAGCCTGTCCTAGTTAAAGCTGAATTCCCGGGGGTTTACACTGTGGTTTGGCAGTGGGAACCAGCCCCGCATTTGAATCCGAGTTGCTGAGCAGCAAATTCCTTGTGCCACGTCCGCGAGGCAGTTGGTCTCTGCAGCGTCCTTCCTGGAGGACGCAAGCGCCGTCTGCACCACCACGCTTCCCGGCGTGCCGCTCTGGGTGAAACTGGGACGGTCTTTTCCAGGGCATTTGGGATTCTCCTGGCAAATGCAATCAAGACGGTTCCTCCTGGGAGGGTTTTGGGTTGGTAGAGCACAAATTTTTCCTTCAGCTGCTTGTGATACACCATGTGGCAAGAGCCATCTCTCAGGGCTCAGCCTGCGAGGGGAAGAGCTGCGTGGGTGGATCTGCCATCGCAGGCTCTGGAGATGCCTGCTCTGGTGGGGATTAGATTAAACCTCCGGTTTGTGTTCCTCAGCACTGAATTATTTCTGTAATGCTCCGTGGGGCGGCTGCCTTGAGCTGTTTGATAGGGGTGTGGGGTGGCTAGGGAGCTCGGACTGAAAGGAATATGCAGGGAAGAGCTGGGAATTTGGGTTGGCTTTTCTCTGCCAGCATTGGGCAGAGCCGGGCATCAGCTTTGAAATTCTGGGCACCGCGTTTGTGTTGCTGGGTCTGTCTGCAGCGCCAGCTGAACCTCTTCTCCAGCCCAGACTTGTTTGCCATCCACGCTGACTCAAGCGTGTATGAGGATACGGGCTCAGCCCAGCACTGGCGCCCACGGCCAAGGGGTCATGGTGTGGAACCGTGTTCTCCTAGCCTGGATGGACGAGATGGAGGTGAGGCCGGGTGTAAAGCCCCATTTGCTGCTGATGTGCTGAGTGTGGTCTTCTAATAGGCGGCACGGACACCTTGAGTCATCTCCCCAGGCCAGGCTAGGATCATCGGGGCAGCTCTGTGAATGAGGGGTGGGATTATCTGCTCTGTCTCCTGAGTGCAGTCAGATGACCATACTGTTAGAAATGGATTTAATATCCTTAATCGGTTTAATATGAACTTTGTTATCCCCACAGATAAATGTTATTCCTCTACCACAATAGCTGCTACTCTGCCTGTTCTGTTCACGAGCCTGCTCGTAACAGGCTGTGCTGCAGGGCAGGGTCTCCCAGGCCTTGCCCCTGCTCCGTGCCGCCCGCTGCAGTGCCTTGTTTTGGGGGTGGCAGCTCCCGTGGGTCCCAGGAGAATGGGGGGGGCTGGCACATTTGCTTGTTCATGCTGTGGCTGGACGGCTATAGGAAGGTGGAAGCACACCCTGATCCTGCCAGCAGCAAGAAGCAGGTGAGTTTGCTTTCTCAGCAAGGTAAGAACTGTCGATGAGGACACGGCTTTTTATTTATGCAGAGCCAGTGCCAACATCCCTGCGATTATTTGCTCTCCAGGGAAGAAGCTGGTGTCTGTTGTACCTCTGCTGTTCAGAGGACTCAAGGCAGGGACTGGGATTGAGCTCCTGGCAAGGGTCGCACCAGTTCCTGGTGCCGGCACACATTCAGCTCCTGCTCCTCTTGCTCTGGGCCCTGCCCGCCTCCCTGGTCTCCTGCAGAAGGGACAAACGATGCAAAATTGCTCTCCAGTCCCGGCCAGGACTCGCTGAGAAAGTTGTTGTGGTCTCAGCTTTCAGGCTGCTGTCAGTGCGGAGAGGTTTGGGGATGGGGAATGGCACTTCACTCCATCTGCCCTCCTCTAATCCCCAGACAAACGCAGCTCTTCCATCTGTGCAGCCGGAGCTGCCGAGCCCATCACACCAGCCACTTAATCTAAATGGCTTTGGCCAAAGATAAGGTCATTAATTACACTGGGATTAGAAAACAGTACAGGCCTGGCGTGGCTTGGCTTGCCATCAATTAAAGTCCTCGGCGCCCTGGCCTGGCTGAGCGTCGCAGCTGGAGAGCTTGAGCTGGAATAGACCCATTCCCTCGCTGATCCGGCATCATCCCCATGGCACTGCCTGTCCTCGGAGGGGTCCCCTCACCTGGGCACTGGCTTTTTGGCTCGGCACTGGGGTGGGCTCCTGTCCCTGGCCACCAGCAGGGCTGGGTGCCAGGCAGAGTCGGTGACGCAGGTCCCGGGGGACATGGCAAGCGTCACGGCAGCCGGCGCAGCCCGAATCCTTGCGTCCAGCAGCGAAAGGTACATGGGCAGCATCCCACCACCTGCATCCCCATCGCTTACTGCCTCCAGCCTTCACCAGCCCCTTCCGTGGCACCACATCAAGCTCGGCCCCGACTTGCTGCCCAGAGAGGACGGGGAGGGCTGGCCAAGCCCCACTGCTCTCGCTTGTCGCCGCCATCCCTGGAGCTCAAAGCAGCCAAAGCCCCTTTGCTGATCTCAGCTCCAACGTTGTCCATGATACTCAAGGACTTGTGTTTTCTTCTGGTTCCTCTACCTTTTGGTTCCCTTTTCTTACCACGTTTTGGCTGTAAAATGCCCCGATCTGCTCAACCTGTGGGAAACTTCTCATCCATGTGGTGCTGCTGGGGTGGGATGTGCCACCTGCCCTGTCCCGCAAGGTGCTGCGGGGGGCACAGCCGGGGCTGAAGCCACAGATGTGGCACGAGTTTGGCCTCAGCCCTCCCCTTGTAGGAAGAGGCAGTGCTGTGGGGGGCCGGGAGGGACACACGTTATGGGCGGCCGGGCTGTAGCTCTGTGCCAGGAGCCATCCGGCACCGTGGCACAGCTGTCATCTTGCCCGGCACTGGTGACCAGCTGGTGTCTGTGCCTGTGTTCGCTGGTGGCTTTTTAAAGGATCCGGCTGTCCCTTAACGCCCGTTGGAGGTCCTGGGTGGTGATGCTGTCCCGGCTCTTCCCACCCCAGTTCCCACACTGCGGGGACGATCCTGTCCCGGTGCCTTGGACAGGCTGGGGACCATCTGGGGGACGGTGTCACCTGGGGACGGCAGCTCCTGCAGACACGCCACGCGGCAGCTGCAGCCACCAAACTGAGCCGTGTCCTGGCCTCATCTTCGGTTCCCAGGTGGGATCGTTGTGCCGCGGAGCACCAGGGGGATTTAATGAAGCCCTGGGTGATGGGCTCGGTGGGAGGGAGCTCTCGGAGCCCGCTTGGGGGTCAGCAGGGCTGGCTGGCATCGCTGCCGTCGCATGGCAGGCGAAGGTAACTAATGGGGAAACTGAGGCACGGCTGGTGCATGGAGTTGCTCTGATTGCTGCGGGTGCTGGCAGCCGGGCAGGGCGTTTCGCATCCTGTGGCCCATCCCAGTGCCTCGGCGGCATTTCTGGCGGGCTATGGGGAAGCCGTGTAGCAAAAGCCTAAAAATAAAAGGAGCCGTTGGCCGAGGTTGTGCAACAGTGTGTGCGTCCCGTGCCGCGCGGGAGTTGGGCGGCTTTGGCGGCAAAGCCCGGGTGTGCGTGGCTGGATCCTGGCACCGGGCCCAGGAAATGCCGGTATCCAAAGGGCTGGGGGCTGCCAGGTCTTTTCCCCTTTTTTTCCCCTCCTTGTGCTGCTCATGATCCCCCAGGGCTGCCGTGGCCGGGGGTGCTGGTGGGTGCCCGTGCAGATTTGGAGACATGGGGTTGTGCCGGGCTGCGGTGGGTGGGATGGGTGTCCCCATGTTGACACCCTGAGCAATTCGGGGGGGGGGTCCAGTGCGCAGGAGGCTGGGGGGACCCTGCCCATGCGCCCTCCGGCACACACTGGAGGCAGCGGTTGTCACCCATTGCACAGGTGGGGAAACTGAGGCATGGGCATGCCATCAGAGAGCCACCTTCCACGAAGGTTCTGGGGTCCTGGTGGCACATGTGAGGTGCCCATCGTCCCCGGGCAGCGAGGGGGGGCCGGCAGTGCAGGCAGCTGCCCACGGCTGCCCGGTGGGAAAGGCAGCGGGAAGGAGAGCACCGTCCGGCTGGCGGGACACCAAACTCGGGGGGACTTCGCCCTGCACCCCAGGAGTGTGGCCACAGCAGGACGAGTCTTGGGGTGGCCCCGTGGGGGGGGGGGTGGGGGGGTGATGCAGCCCCCGCTGAGGGCTGGTACGGGGCCCTGCGCTGCAGGCTGTCCGTTGGGGCATCCCCCAGTTTGGGGGGCTT
>NW_010972953.1:3350547-3353772 GCF_000737465.1 Haliaeetus leucocephalus | reverse complement strand
GGGGCAGGAGTGTGCCCTGGACAGGCTGGCTTAGGGGCAGCTGGGGGGGTGAGGGGGGGCAGCACCACCATGGAGGGGGGGGCACCCTGGGCTGTTGTCCCTTCAGGAGCTCTTGGTCACTGATAGTGTCACGGTGGGGTTGGGAGATGGGATTTGTCCCAGCAGGGACGGGTCCCTACAGCGTCATGGAGGGGGGGGATGTGGTCCCGGGGGGGGGGTTCAGTCCCAGGGGTGTCATGGATGGGGTCCCTGGCCCATGAGGGGCAGGCACGGTGATCCCGGTGCTTCCAGCCGGTGCGGCGTGGGATGGGATGCAGCAGAGATGGCCCCGCTCCGGCCGATTAAACGAACAGATTAAATGTAATTTTATTTCACACCCCAAAAAAAAATGTAGAAAAGAAGAGGTGAGTGGAGATTTAATTGCTCATATTAAAAATCTACCAGGTGAGATGGAGCCGTTTCCACCAGAGTCAGTGCAGATCCGCAGGGATGTTTATTCCTCCTTCTCCGCAGCTGGATGCTGGGACGAGGATGGGGACAGGGGCAGCACCTGCCCCTTTCCCCCCTCCCCAAGGTGCCCCCTGTGCCGTGGACGCTCGCTGCTGTCGGCCCCATTGGCACATCCTTGCCCGGGTCTATCCTGCCTAGCCCCAGCACCCCTGGTGCAGTGTCCCCATGGTGCCACCTGCACCTTGTGTCCAGTAAATGGGTGCTGATTTTGGTGGTGGTGGGGGGTGTGGAGGTGGGAAGGGGTCAGGAGCGCATGGAGGGGTGGCCTTGGGCCGTTTTGATTTTTTTTTTTTTTTTTTTTTTGTTTTTCGGTGTATTTCTTATTGTCCCTTTTCCTTCTGTACAAAATGAGCAGTATGGTCATGGGCGTAGGTGACACGGTGACGTGTGCGGGGTCGGGGCTGGCTCCGGCGGCTGCCCCGCGCTCACTGCAGCAGGGCCCGGATCTGTTTGGACGTGGTGTCGTCATTGAGGTGCCGAGTGGTGTACCTGGACGGGGAGGGGACGGTCACCCCGCCGTGCCCCGACCCGCTCTGCCATCATCCCACGGCCCCATCGGGGGATGCCGTATCCCCCTCCACCATGTGCCCCAGCCCCTTGGCTCACCTCAGAGCATTCAGGAGCCCCTCAGTGCTGGTTGAGGGTTGGTCTTTCAAG
The DNA here is from genome assembly GCF_000737465.1 of Haliaeetus leucocephalus. NCBI lineage: Eukaryota > Metazoa > Chordata > Aves > Accipitriformes > Accipitridae > Haliaeetus > Haliaeetus leucocephalus. Next base: position 3,352,605 of record NW_010972953.1, on the reverse strand, counting down.
ACTTTGATGCAGCCTTTCATCTGGTGGGGGGAGAGAGAAAGGGAGTGAGCAGCCGGATGCGCCACGGCGGGGCTTTCCCCCTTCCTCCCCATCCTCCTCCTCGCTGCTTGGGTAGCGGGACAAGTTCCCCTCTGGACCAACTGAGAGATGTCTCCACAGGGAACATCCAGGGATAGGGACCCCCAGGCATCACAGCTACACTGGGATGAGCAGGATGGCCGTAACCCCCCTCCACCGCACCCCCTCAGCCACTCACGTCAATCTTGGAGGTCTTCGCGAAGGCCCCCACGGGGTGGACGTGGTCGTAGAGGATGATGACGCCGACCATCACCCGCATGCAGAAGAGGAGGGTCTCGGTGTTGGTGAAGCGGCTTCGGTACTCCCTGCACCGGGAGAGGGGCCAGCTGAGCCCGGGGGGGGTGACAGAGGGACCCTGGCACTGAGATGTCCCCCCTCCACCCTGTGCGAGGTACTCACGGGGTCTCCAGCATCACCCTGCAGACACACGCCATGGTGCTCAGGCAGTCGGTTGTGTCCTCAATCGGAAGGGTCTTGTTCTGAAACCCAGCAGGTCCCGGCTGCCGTTTCCCCTCCTGACCCCTGCACGGTGCCGGGGCTGGAGGGGGGCTTCCCCCCACCCTGAGGGTCCCCCCCCACCGGCCTCTCTCACCTCCGAAACAAATTTGGTGGTGGCATTGCTGAGTGTTTTGAGCATGGGGGTGGCCTCGGCGTAGAAGAGGGACATCCTGTTGGCCATCTCGTTGTTCACCTCGCTCTCCGCGTCCAGCTGCAGGGGAGGAAGATGATGGGGGCCATTGGGGTGGCTGACCCCCACCCCAAGCCATCCCCAGTCCTGTGACCCCCCTTGGGGGAGGCCACCTCTGGGTAGGGGTGCAGGGAACGGCGTTGTCCTCTCACCTGCAGGTTGTTAATGCGATTTCGGCTGATGGTCCTTCTGTAGTAGCTGAAGTCGTTCTGGATGGCGGGGTTGGTCATCTGCCGAGCGGAGACCGGTGTCAGGGGCTGGGGTGGGGGCCACGGCCGGCTCGGTGTGCTCGGGGCGAACTTCGAGGGTCCCAAGGGACTGCGCTGGCTCATGGTCCCAGTGTGGGCACCCTGCAGGCCCCCCCCCCCAGCCCTCATCCCACACAAGGGTCCACGGGGAGGTACCTTGAGCTCATCGAAGCTGAGGGTGAAGTGGAGGATCTCGGCAAACTGCTTGGCCAAGGCTTGCTCCCGCTCGAGGTGCTGGGTCGGAGCGTATGGGGGGCTGGTGAGGGCCTCCAGCAGGCTCCGCAGGGCGTTCTCTGGGGACGAAGCACCGCTGGTCCCCCTCCTGCTCCTGTGCACCTCCCCAGCCCCGGCTGGGGAAACTGAGGCACGGGGCAGCGCAGCATCCACACCTGAGCACACCCCATGACCAGGGCTCCCCCCCAAACCTGCCCCGTTCCTGCATCAGGGGAAGGATGCGAGATGCAACGGGGGAATATAAGGAAGGGGGAAACGGGGATTCGGGGTGCTCACCCAGCCGCAGGGAAAACTCATAGAAGCGCTTCAGCTTGGCGACGAGGGGGCAGACTGCGCTCCAGGCCCTCTCCTGCAGCCGCAGGTCCCCGGGATTTTGGATGGCCTGGGGTGGGGGAAAGAGCATCAGTGGTTGCCCCAAGCCACGGTGGGTGGTCAGCGGGCGCTGGGGGTTGCCCCCACCTCTCGGATCTCCTGCCCGGCACCCGTGTACGACTGCAGCTCGGCCAGGATTGCCTGCGCCTCTTCCAGCACGGCGTTCACCTGGTTCCACACCGCCGTCTCGGCCTCCGTCGGCTGCGCATCTGCAGGGCAGCACCCCGGGGGGGGGGGGGGAGAGAAACCCGGAGGGCTCTGAGCGGGGCTCTGGGCGGCAAGAGCCGGAGTGGGGTGCCAGCACCCCGTCCCGCGGCTCTCCCGCCAGCCCGCAGCCCTTCCTGGCGGGTTTCTCCCCCTGGTCCGTCTCCTTGCCCGAGCTTGAGCCAAGCCACGGGGTTGGGGGGGGGGGGGGGGGGGGGGGGGGGGCCTGGGGGC
>NW_010972953.1:3346309-3350537 GCF_000737465.1 Haliaeetus leucocephalus | reverse complement strand
GGGGGGGGGGGGGCAGGTAGGGGTGAGTCCTGGCTGCCCTGCGACCGTGATCCTGCTCACAGGGGTCCCCGAGCAGCCCCCAGCCCCGGGCTGGGCCCAACGGGCTGCAAACTGCCCCGGGGAAGAGGTGCGGAGCGATAGCCCCCGGCCATGGGTCTGCCCCGGTGGCCGCGGCCCCCCCCTCCCCGGGGAGACCCCCGGACGGCAAAGGTTTTGAGGGGGGGGGGGGGAGGACATCTGGGATGGGCGCGATGCGATGGGCGACGGGTACGAGAACTCAAAATGGTGTGGATGTGGAACTCAGAATAAGTACGAAACAAAAAAAAGAAAATAAAAATCCCATCTCACTTTCAAAGTCAAGGAAAAAATTAGGGCCTTGGTCAAGTTCGTTATAAGTCAACACTTTAAGAAGGTTCCCCATGTGAAACCTGCAAGAGAAGAAACAAGAGGAAAAAAGCATGATGGTGAGGTGGTGCTCGGGGAAGAGGTGCTGGGCTGAGGGCAGCGGCCGGCGGCAGCCGGAGCCCCTGTCCTCCCCCCCGCTGCTCCCCGGGGGCTCGAGGTGATCCCCCCAGCCGGCGGGTGACCCCACGGCGGCTCCCGGTCCCGGGCTGCAGCCTCTTCCCCCCCACCCCGATGGTGATGAGCGCTGGCGGATGGGGTGATGGAGAGGAAGGAGCGAAGGGAGGAGAGAGCCGCCGGGCTCCAGCGAGGAGGGTGAAGCGGTGAACGAGTCCCTGAAATCTTGGCTACAGGTATCCCCCCCCTGCCCGCCAAGCTGCGGAGCCAGCCCTGAAATTGGGGGGGTCCCAGGGAGCCCCCACAGTGCTGGGGTGGGGGGCTGCGGAGGGGGTTGGAGGTGAGCGAAGACTGTGCCGCCTCAAAGGACCCACCACGAGGAGCCAAGAAGGTCCCTGGCTGTGGGAGCGGGGTGGCTGCGTGACCCCAGCCCCAGCTATTTTGGGATGTGCCGCTGCCGGAGGTGGTGCGGCGAGCTGAGCGCGGCCTCTCCCCGCCGGGGCGAGCAGTTGCTGCTGCGCTATTTTTACCCCCCACCCTTGCTCTTGCTCTGAGCTGTGCCCTGGGAGGAAGGGGGGGGCCACAGGGCTGCAGCGGGTCTGGCATCTTGCCATGGCGGTCACCATCTCCCCCGTGTCAGCCTGGGAGGTCCAAGAGCCATGCTTTCCTCTCCCAGTTAGCCCAGGCCAGTGGGAAGCTGGGGCAGGTCCCCTGGACCAAACCGGGGGTCCCCAATCTCCATCCCTCAGGCGCAGGCTGCAACCACCGCGCCGCCCTTCCCGGCCAAGGCAGGCGGCACGGATCCTTCCCTCCTCCTTCCCCGGCATCCCTGGCCTCTGAGCTGTCCCTGCCGTGGCGGTGGCAGGGGATGTACCACATGGCCACCCGGTGCCATCGACTAACAGCAGTGGGGCACATCCCTGAGGTCCTCATGGGCTGGGTCCCACTGCCGGGACGTATCCTGTATCCCCACCACTCAGCTGGGGACGTCTCCCCACGCTTTCAGGGTCAGGGCATCTTTTGGGGTCCCGCTCCCCTGCCCCACTCAGCCCTTTGCGGGGTATGTCCGGGGCTGCCCCAAGGTGCCTGGGGACACGGGGCTGCTCGGGGACACCGTGCCTGTCCCCATCTTCTGGAGAGCAGCCGCGGTGGCGGCCCTGGTCCCCTCCCCGCGCCCGCCCTGCTTACGGGACTTACTTTCAAAATCCAGGAAAAAATGAGGACAGTTTTCTAAATCTTTGCCCAATACCTTTATCAGGTTGCCCATGGCCAGCAGACCTGAGCGAGAGAAACAGAACAGAGTGGAACAGCACCGGTGCCACCGGCCGGACACCCCGGCACACCCGAGCCCCCACCGCTGCTGCCGTGGCACCTACCTGCACCCATCCTGCCGGGCTCTGCACCCCACGGCCCCGCTGTCCCCAGCCCCAACCCTCCCCAGCCGAGGTGCACAGGTGCGAGCATCTGCCAAAACGCGGCGGCTCTCCCCCCGGCACTTCTGCCGCTGCCGTTTGCCGAGGCGGGGAGGGAAGCAGGGTGCGGGTTCGTGACCACCACGCTTCCTGTGGTCGCCCCTGGCCTCGCCGCCTCCCCCACGGCACCCCGGTTACTCTGCCCTGGCCCCTCCATGCTCGGCCAGGGGACGGGGGGGGGCTGCCCCAGGTGACCCCCACAGGGTCATGCCAGTTCCCCCAGGTGACGGGGCTGGGTATCCCCCACGGACAGGGGAAGACCCCAACTGGGATTTCTGCCCCACAGACCCGGTTTGGGGGTCTGGTGCCCATGCCAGAGCATCCCACCCACCCCACGGCCACAGCCCTGGGTTCTTACCTCGGTGCCCGGTGCAGCGGCGGCGGCAGCTATGGCAGGAGCAGAGGCTGTGCCACCCACCCGAATCACTTCATGGGCTGGTGGGGACCTGCGGGCAGGAGGGTGACAGGGTCAGTCCACCCCCCCACCGGGCACCCCTCTGCCCCGGGCACCCACCGGTGGGTGACCATGCGGGGAAGGACGGTGGGTATGCTGGCTCCCCCCACCCCTGCTCGCAGCCCTGCATGCTGCTGCCAGCCTTCACCTTATTTGCCTTGATTATTTTTTTATTGCCAGCAGCCGGTGTCATCAGGAGCTTGCCGGGCACCGGCTGAGCATCCCCTTCCCTCTGCACCCCTTGGGGGACCTGCCAGCAGCTCAGGGACAACCCCAGGGCTGAGCCATCTGTCCCCATCTTTCCTTGGAGAGGCCAAGACCCCCAGGGATGACTTTCCCGGTGCCGCTGCTTGGGTTTGCTCTTTTCCATGCGTTGCGTGAAGATCCGTTTATGCCGCTGATGAGCCGCAACCCAAATCCTGCAGACGCCGGGATGCTCCCCCCGGTTCCCCCGTCCCCCACGTTTCCTACAGGGATGTTGGGGGGGTCGGGCTTGACCCCACAGTGTTAGCAGGCTCTGGGAAGCAGCCGCGGGATTCAGCAGGTTGTAATTAAGCACTTGGGTTTAATTAACATGGCTGGGGAAGGGGAGAGGGAGAGCTGGAGGAGACAGGAGCAGTGGGGAGGGATGGGGCAGCTTCGTGCCTGGGATGGGGCTGCTGGCCCCCAGCCCAGCGCTGCCCGCTCAACCCCAGCGCAGCCCTTCGGCATCAACAGCGATGGCTCTGCCTTCCTCCTCCCGGGCCCAGAAAGCCGTGGCTTTACATGGGGGTTGCATGGGATGCAGCAGCCTGATGCCAAAATGCAAGCTGCTTTAGGGGAGCCAGGGCACCCAGGTTTCCTGCTGCACACCTCTGCCTCAGTTTCCCCACGCATGGTGGGTGCTTGTACCCTGCGGTGGGGCATAAAGCTGCCCAAGGCTGCCCTGGTGCAGTGACCCCAGGGTTCGTCTCGCTGGGTGCTGGGGTGTTTTGGAGGGATGCTGGGCTCTGCAGGAGGGTGCTGGGGGGGTCCTGGGGTGCCTGCGGGGTGGGAGATTCGCACCCGCTCTGCTCCAGCATTCGTGTACATGCTGTGATCGGCGTGCGGGCATCCTCGTGCCCGTGCCGTGGTTGTCCTTGACGGGAGGCTCGGGGCTGGGATTTGTCACCGCTGCCTGTGCCCAAGGAGAGGCACGGACGTGTCCCCATGGTCCCTGGCGTGGGGACACCCTGGCGTGAGGCCTGAGCCGTGGCATGGGGGTTCGGTGCTGGGTGGGAGGATGGCAATCGCTGCAGCGCCCCCCCGCCCCGGTCTGGAGGGGCAGTTCTGCTTGGGGCTCAGCCCCTGATTTGCACCATTTCCTTGGCCCCAGGTGGCTATGCCCCACGGTGGCCCTTGGCCCGGGGAGCCACGGCACGTCCCCGTCTCCCCTCCCGAGGTGGCTGTTGGGGAGGGCGAGGGGCTCCTTCCAGTGCAGGCTGCCCATTGCCATGTGGCTGAGCTGGGGGAACCGCACACCCCAAATCCACGGGGAAAGGCACCCCATCCCAGGACTGCTCACGCAGAGGGGTGCACTGCTGGGGGATGGCTGCCCTCGAGGGGTGCAATGCCGGAGGCAGCGGGTTCCCCGTCCCCAGCCACACCCGAGGTGGCCCCGGGTTTTTGTCCCTCCCTGCGGTGGCCTCCCCGCACCCCAGCCCCGCTCCGGCACCCACTCCTCTTCCTGCACTGCCACGTCTCCCCGCTTCCCCCCCCCCCCCCCCCACCCCCCCCCCCCCAGGCCCCCCCCCGGGGGCGCGCC
>NW_010972953.1:3341597-3346299 GCF_000737465.1 Haliaeetus leucocephalus | reverse complement strand
CCCCCCCCCCCCCGAGCATCCTGCCCCACAGGGACCCCGTCGCAGGTGTCACCTCCATGGGGACTTCCCAGCCGATGGGGTGAAACCTCCCCTCCTGCTCCAGGCAGGGCCAAATCCTGCACCCAGGAGCATCGCTCCCCCCGCCCCAGCCGGCGATGCCCAGGCTGACCACACCAAAGGGGCAGCAATGCCGCCGGATCAGGCCATTCCCTTGTCACCCAGGGCTGTTTTGGGGCTGTGCCCCTTTGCCACTGGCACGGCATCGCTGTGGGCACCACAGCCTGGTGCAGCGCCGCACCCCCGGCCGGGGGCTGGGTGCCCCTTCCCCTTGATTTGGTTCCACATACCGCAGCCCCCCCCCCGCCCGCTGGGTGCCCGCTGGGTGCCAGGCCCGGTGCCCACCGCCGCTGCCGAGCCCCTCCTGCCACTGCCCCCCCGCCCATGGCCACGCCAGCATCGCTGCAGCCGTTGCAGGCTCGGATACGTGGTGCCTGAAGGATTTTTGGGAAGGGGGGGGCACCTTATCCTGGGAACCAGGGTGCCGGGGCCGGATCCTGCCCCAGGATGAGCCGGGATACCCCCCAGCCCTGCCCAGGGTGGAGCTGGGGCTTCCCAGGACTGTCACCCCCCCCACGCCAGTTTGGGGACCTCCCTGGATGGAGGGAGGTGCGAGTCCCCCCACTATGGGGCTGAGCCCCCCCCCCCCCCCGGGCGGGGCCAGCGGGGTGCCGGGGGGCCTCCCCTCTTGCCTTGCTGCGGCTGCGGGTGAGCAGCAAGATTTACCGCAGGGCTGCCGGGGGGAGCCGAGCCGCAGCACCCAGCCGGTGCGGGCGAGCACCCAGCTGTGCACCCGCACCCACCCAGGGCAACCGTGGGGCTGCAGCATCCTCCAGGTGGTGGTGGGGGGAGAGCTGCACCCCATCACCCCCAGTCCTGGGGGCAGCAAGCAAGCGTTGGGTGCACCGGGCTGGGGGTGCAAAGAGAAAGAGGGGCTGCTACCAGTTTGGGTCCCCAGGGGAGAGAGCCAGCGGCTGGCGGAGGCCCCCCCCCCCCCCCCCCCGCCCCAACCCTGCTCTCAAGGCCTGGTGGCATCCCTGTCCCCCGTCCCCCGTGGCGGCCCTTGCTCACCGTGGCGGTGGGGAGCTCGAGGCGTGGGCAGGCGGTGGCCGCTGCCGGTTGTCTGCGGATGCTGCCGGAGTGTGGGGTGTCGGGGAAGAGCCGCCCGCCGTGTGCGTGAGCCGCCCTGCGCCAGCTGCCGAATGCACCACAAAGACCCCCCCAGCCCCCCCCCCCCCCCCCCCCCCCACGCCACTGGTGACGGTGACGTCTCAAGTGTGAGGGAGACGGGGACGCTTAACTCTCTACGTGCCGGCCGGCAAACCTCTGTGGCCTGCATGGGAGAGGGATCCGGGTCCCGCTCGGGTGTTTCTCCCTGGTTTTGGGGGATGCAGTGACAGCGAGTGGGTGCCTGCGTGTCCCCCCCGCCCTTGTCAGAGCCAGCCTGGCTCAGCCCTGGCAGCCCGTGCACCCACAGCCCTCTCTGAGCAAGGGGAAGGAAGCCCCAAATTTTCCTCTGCTCCTGCCCCAGCCCATGGATGACACCGCTTCCCCCCCACCTCCCACTCCGGGGAGGGGGACAGCCACCGAACCCACCCGGTACCACTGCCATGGGACCAAACCACACACATGCCCCAGGAGCCCCATTTTGGCCAGGCAGCACCATCCATCCCCCCAAACTGGGGCTGGGGATGTTTGGATGGCACGTGCCAGAACAGAGCTGTTCCCACAGGGGTGATGTGGGAGGTAAGAAGCAGGTGGGGAACCTCAAAATCGGAGTATTTCTGCTTTTCCACCCTGCACCCCCTTTTCCCAGCATAGCACTGGGCATCATGGCAGGGACATCAAGAGGGACCCCCAGTGCTGTGGTTACCCCAGGTCCAGCTTGCCCAGTGGGACCCAGAGGTGTTCCCCAGGGACATAACGTGGGTGACAGCAGCTCCTCGCCCCTTTACAAGGGCATTTCTGCGCAGCAAAGCATGGCATGGGTGCCCACCTTACAACACCCCAGTGCCGGCCAGGACATGTGGCACCAAGCCTTGGCCGAGGGGCACAGTGGGCAGGGAAGGGACCTGCTCCAGGGATGGCGAGCAGCTGGGGAAAGGCTGAGGCTGCTGGCGAAGAAACATGGCTTGAAGGGAGAGAGCAGCAGAAGAAATGAGCAAGAGAGTGAGAAATCCCTGTTTTGCTCCAAAACTCTTTGCAAACCACGGCTCAACCCCAAACGCTGCCCGCAGCGGGGCTGGCACTGGGTTTCCTCTGGGCACACGTGCCTGTGGATGTGTCGCCCGTGGTGGGGCTGTGCCAGGGGAGAAGCCCCCCGGAGCCCTTCCCGATGTCCCAGCATGTGCCCGTGGCCCACCAGCCCTGTGCTCGGGTCGTGTGGCTCCTGCCCAGTGTGTCACTGGAAAACGGGGGATTTTGTGGGGTTGCACTAGCCGTGAACACTGTGGACTAGCCCAAAGGGACAGCGTCCATCCCTGTCCCCAGCCCTGCCCAGCTGACCCCATCTGGGGTGACAGGTCCTGCCCAGGACCTTGTTATGGGGACACTCATGGGAGAGGAGCATTGGGGGGGGTCACAGAGGGGTTGGCTGAGCTACCGATGCCCCCCCCCACCGGTGTCACGGCCGGCTGATCTGGCGATACAGTGGGACAAGGGCTGTTGGGAGGCCGGGGTGAGCGGCGGTGACTCCTGCTCCCCATGGCTCCCAGCAGTTTGGGGGGGCTGATCCGGCTGCAGTGGACTCAGGCAGCGGGGGGGCTGTGGCTGCGGGGTCCCCCCACATTGGACACAGCCCCCCAAGCCGTGCTGGTGCAGCCCGTAGCCGCTGGGGGAAGCTGCAGCCCTTTGCATTTAGCAGTGTAGCTGGAAAATGAGGGTTTTTTGGAACTGGTGACGCCCTGGCAGCTCTGCACCCCAGGGACCCCGGGGCAGGGAGCTGGGGTGATGCTGCTGCCGGAGCAGGGAGCAAAGGGCTGCCACGGAGCCGGCGCTGCCTGCAGAGCCTGTTCCCCCTTTCCGGAGACCCTGGTTCCCCTCCTGCAATCCCAGGGCCAACATCCCAGTTGAGCCTGGGTTCACATTAGGGCACCCAGTCCGGGTGCTGGGCTCAGCTGGGTGCTCCAGCCCGTGCGCTTGGGGCCACCAGCGCAGCCAGCCCCACACGAGCCTGGGCACGTCCCCAGCACCAGGACTCAGGGTGTTGCATCCCCCAAAATTTGGACACCCCAGAGCCCCACAACAGCCCTTGTCCCCATCCCAAGGGCGTCCCTGTCGCACTCCCAGCCTGGCGCTCCCCCACCTCTTCCAACTGCCCCGTGCCCCTTCAGCCCATGAGCTGAGCTGTGCCGGTCTCAGCCCTGGCAGCCATGCTGCTTCAATTAAGCCCTCATTAATTTTTCAGTCCCCCTGCGCACCCTGAGCGCGGACGGTTTGCAGTGGCACTAATTGATGTCTTCTCTACTTAAGCATGTAAGAACCGGTAGCGGGCTGCCCAGCTGGCATGGGGGGGGGGCTCATCCCCCCGCCCCGTGCTCTTGGGGAGGCTCACGGAGAGGCTTTGGGGCCAGAGCTATGTGCCCAGCGCCCGGCAGAGACTGCCGGATTGACCCAAAAGCCGTGGGGCTGAATCACCCCACTCCGGGTGGGGATCCAGCTCTGGACAGGGATGCCACATCCAGCCATGATGGGGGTCCCCAGCCCTCCTGCCCCTGGAGTGGGTGGGTGATGGATCCTTGCAGCCCTGCTGCTTATACACAGCTGCAAATATTTGTGTTTTTTTTTGTAAACCAGCCCTTTCTCGCCTCCGGATGGGGCGGTTTCTGCAGCTTCATGCAGTCACTTCTGCAGCGAGGGTGGGTGCACTCGAGAGCAGGGCTGGGCTGGGGGATGCTGAGCCATGGAGAAGGGCAGAGCACCCCATGGCACCCCACAGCCCCGTTGGGGACCAGCTCTGGCTGGCTGGAGACTTCATCCAGGCTCAGTGGCCACCAGCTACAGAGGGGCTTGCGGATGGGCCCAGGTGGCACTGGGATCACAGCAGGATGGCCAAGGTCACCGGGAAGAGCTGCCATCGATTGCCATGGAAACACTCCACGTTTGGTTCTGGAGCTCAGAGTGGTTTTCTCACCCCTTTCCTCTCTGCGCTTTGGCTGCGGCTGTGCCCACCGGGGAGGACCCAGGTGTGTCCCAGTGTCCCCTCAGCGCAGGCAGTGGGGGGCCCTGCGCTGGGTGCCTGGCAGGGGGATGCAGCCCCCCGCCAGCCCTGAAGGACACCAAGGGAAGGGGATTTTGGGGTGCTTTGGGATCAGCCACCACCAGAGGCAGGAGCCAGGAGTGGGTGAGTGGAGCAGAGTGAGGTGGAGGAGGAGGAGGAAGCAGGGAAGCAGCAGCAGAGAGTGGCAGGAGGGGAAGGGGCAGGGGGGGTTCTGCTCTAGACTGGGGACCAGGCAGGCACCGCCGGGCAGGCAGGGCTGGCAGCACCCATGATGCTGGACCCAGCACCCCCTGCATCCCAGTCCCAGCATCCCCCTCCCCATCCCAGTCCCAGCATCCCCCCCCATCCCAGTCCCAGCATCCTCCCCAGCATCCCCTCCACTTTCCCCTCCAGCATCCCCCAGCATCCCAGCGCCATTTCTCCTCC
>NW_010972953.1:3335376-3341587 GCF_000737465.1 Haliaeetus leucocephalus | reverse complement strand
CCCCCCCCCAAGTCCCGTACCCAGGGCTGGGACCCGGTTTGCCCCCCCCTCCCCGCACCGGGACCCGGTTCCCCGGTACGGAGCTGCCGTCGGGGCAGGTGGCCGGAGCCGGCCGCCTCATCCATCTCCTGGGGCCGGGCCCTGCGCCCCTTCCCTGGTCCCCATGGTGCTGATCCGTCGGGGTGGTGCTGGGGGCTGGGTGCCCTGTGCTGCCCAGGGTGCAGCCCCCCCGGGGGCGACACCCGTAGCGACCCCCCTTAGTCCTGTTTTGGGACCAATGATGATATATCCCCGCTTTGAGACGAGAGAGGTTCGTGCATGGCATGCGCTGGGTTCTGCTCTGAAAGGGGAATCTGGTGGACCGAAGGATGCTCTTGAGTCCTGGCATCTTCGAGGGCTTCGCTTGCGGGATAAGGTGTGGTGCTTCTAGCAAAGGTCCTCGTTGCTGTTCCCTTATAGGAAAAGCTGCCCCTTGTGCAGGTGAGAGAGGCTGCACGCCCTTGCCAGCGCAGCTGGTGGGAGATGCAGGACACGAGCATGGTACATGGCGGGGATTAATCAATCCCTGCAGGTTAGAGCCAGACTGTGATGCCAGGAGGGCTCGTGTAGATCCGCAGCCAAGCTGGGGATCTCTGGAGAAGCGTTGTGTTCTGTGGGCGTCCGGACGTTTCCTCGGCTCTGGCTGCCGAGGGGTGGTGGGTTAAGCGCTGCTGTGGCAGACGGTGACAGATGCTGGTGGGATGATGGGGCAGGAAACAGCCTCTGCCTGCGGGATTAGCTGGGAGCGGGGCTGGCTGAGAGCAGGAGGAGCCCTGCATCACTGCGGGGGGAGGCTTGTGCCCATCCCTGGGTACCCCCGTGTCCCCTAAGCCCACACGGCCAGGAAATCAGATGCTCGGAAGGGAGATGGTGCTTGGTTGGGCTCCAGGTGAACTTCTACTCAACTTTCTCTATGGAGAAAGAAGCTCCAGGAGCTCTCAGCAAACCATCTGCTGCTTGGGCTGAGCAGTGCCGGCAGCCAAGGCTGCGTGGGAGCGGGCACGGCGTGTATCGGAGCAGCTCCGCGTCCTGCCCACGCAGCTGTGGGCTTGTCAGTGCTCCAGTGCATCGCGCTGCAGGCAGCCCTGTGGCAGAGGGGTACCTGGCCATGGACCCCATCCTCACCAAGGGCTGGCCAGGAGCAGGTCGGGCATCCCTGTGGCCAGTTGGATGCTGCAAGTCAGGTGGTGCCAGTGAGGTTTTTCCCTGCTTTAATGGCAGACTTGTGTTACCTCTTCTTTGTCCCATCCTTACAGAGGGCAGCTGGCCATCATGGCCTTGTAAAGGCTGTGTGAGGAGTTCTGGGTCTTCAGTTGCTTTTTGAGTGTTTTTCTGCAGCCCAAAGGGAACCAGCCTAGGAGATGGAGGGAACTGAAGGTGATGCTGCTGGCTGCACTGGTGGGCTGCCCTAGGGTCAGCTCCTGCACATCTCCAGCAGCAAGGGCCACAGCCGAGCACGGGTACTGAGCCTGTCCCCAGTGCCACAGTTGCTGTCCCAGTATTTGGCAGTGCATGGACACCCATCAACCGGGTGGATCAGCTCTAGTGTGGGAAAGAGGCATGCAGGGTCAGCCAGCTGCCAGGGTGGAGGAAAGCCTGAGAACACCAACCCTCCCTGTGCCCGGTGTGTAGGAGCCGTGTGTTTTCCCTCCCAGGGGCAGCCATGGGCAAGCACAGCAGCAAACTGGCCCCGGAGATGCTGGATGACCTGGTGAGGAGCACGGAGTTCAGCGAGCAGGAGCTGAAGCAGTGGTACAAGGGCTTCCTCAAGGACTGTCCCACTGGCATCCTCAACCTGGAGGAGTTCCAGCAGCTCTACATCAAGGTGGGTTCTGGCCAGGGGCCCGAGTGCTGCCTGCAGGGCTGGAGCACCCTGCCCCTGCTGGGTCAAGGGTGCTGCTTTGGGTGCAGCCTCCGCATCAAGCTCCCCCTCCCCATTTCGATCTCTCTCTTCTCTCCTCCCTGCAGTTCTTCCCCTACGGAGATGCCTCCAAGTTTGCCCAGCATGCTTTCCGCACTTTCGACAAGAATGGTGATGGGACCATTGACTTCAGGGAGTTCATCTGTGCCCTGTCTGTCACCTCCAGGGGCACCTTTGAGCAGAAACTCAACTGGGCCTTTGAGATGTATGACCTAGACGGGGATGGGAAGATCACGCGCTTGGAGATGCTGGAGATCATTGAGGTACTGGTGCTTAAAATCAGCAGGGGTAGCTTGCTTTTTCCAGGCTTTCACACCTACTGGGTCCCTTTTGGCACCAAAAAATGAGTTTTCCTGCCCAGAGCCTTGTCTGAAAGGTACCTGGTGTGCATCTGATTGGAGCTGTGCAGCAGCATAGCTTGTGCCAGCAGCTAACTGGGTCCCAGCAGAGCAGCAATCCTGTCCCCTGCCTTGTCCTGGGACCTTCCGCCCATCCAAAATTCCTGCTCTGGTACTTTGCTTCTCTTCTTGCTGCAGGCCATTTACAAGATGGTGGGGACTGTGATCATGATGAGGATGAACCAAGATGGGCTGACGCCCCAGCAGCGTGTTGACAAGATCTTCACAAAGATGGACAAGGACAAGGACGACCAGATCTCCCTGGAGGAGTTCAAGGAGGCAGCAAAGAGCGACCCCTCCATCGTCCTCCTCCTGCAGTGTGACATGCAGAAATAGAGCCCTGGGGGCTCATCGCTGGACTGGCTGCAGCCAACCTCTGCTCCCTGTGATGGTTTCCACCCCTATTTTATGCTGAGTCCTCCCTGTGACCGCTTGGCCCCAGGTGTGAGCCATGCTCCATCCCTCCTGCCACCCATCTGCCTCTGCTCCCAGCTGTGTCCTGGGCAGCCCACAGTCCATGGGCTGTAGCTCTCCCCTGACAGGTAGAGCCTGCTCTGGGTATTGCTGGCTTGAGGTTACCCCCAAATCTACCCTCTCCCATCCTGGAGCTGGACTCCCTGCAGCCAGTGGTGAGCATCCTGGCTCCCCAAGGCCAACTGTTCCCATGGCCCTGCTGCTTTCTCCCTGCTTTTCCCCACTGCTCCACCTGGCCCATTCCCTGATCCTCACTGAAACCAGCTCTTTCCCCTTTCTGCTGATCCCTCCTTCATTGCTTGTGGTGCCTCCAGGGAGGCTGAAAATTCCCAAGTCCTGGCTCTGGTCTTTCCTTCAGTGGCAATTCCCTGCAAGGCTGCCCAGAGGGGCCAGGGTTGGTCCCAGGGTGCTGGGGAGCTTGGGCAGGGTGCTGCACCTGCCATGAGGTCTCACTGCCTTGGGTCCCTCTGCCCGGCTTTAGCTTTTCCACCTCTGCTTTTGCTCCTGGGAACAGCCAGGGTTGGTCAGGGGACTTTAGGGGACAGCAGAAATGTCCAAGGCCACCCCTGGATGTAGCCTGTGTCTGATCCCAGAAGCCACCTTCTACCCCATCACCTGTGTGAGCTGGCAGAGCAAGTGCATGACCTCCATAAGTGCCCTGGTAGCACCTTGGGTGCTTTGTGGAGTTTTTGGCCTTCCTGGATATTGAGGTGATGCCTGGGGTCCCAAATTGAAGGCAGAGGCTGCCCGACTCATCTGTGGGCTGCCCTGGGGCAAGGTCAGGAGTGTGGGTGTTGAAGGCATGTTCTGGTGCTGCTCCTGGTGTGTGGCACTACTGTGGGGGCTGGTGGGTCCTGGATTGGGGCTGTGGAGAAGTGTGGATGGGTCCTGTACCTACCAAGCCTCCTGGTAAGGCTCTGAGGCCACAAGAAACATGTCTGTCTCCTTCTTCCCCCCCATCCCAGCCTGCTGCCTCCATCCCTTCTGCCCCAGGACAGGAATATTGTCACAGATCAGTATTTAGTCTGCACGTTGTGGTGTTGATGACTGTAATATCTGTTAGGAGATGGTGAAGTTGTTATCTATTTTTTTAATGGAAAAATAAACTGTCCCCCATGTGTGGTGTTCCCCCTGAATGGCTTATTGGGGGGCAGCTGGCTGCTGCAGCTATGGGGAGAATGAGATGACAATGCTGCACTCCTGAGTATCATTTATGGGTCTCATCTGAGCCTGTGACACTCCAGGGGATGGAGAAGCCCTTGGGGACAGCACAGTGGGGCTCAGTCTGGGGAACCTGGAAGATGGGTGAAAGTGTAACCCTTCAGCAGCAATGCAGGTAGCTTTGGGGAAGAGAATGTTATATCTTGGGCGCGGGCAGGACCAGACATCCCTTGTCTGTACTGGAAATATGTTTCATTTGTCAGTCAGGAGCTGGACCCTTCATCCAGGGCTGGGCACAGCCAGAGGACGTGGTGGCTTTGTCCTGAGCCCTATCCCAACACCACCAGCAACTGGGCCCTGCTATCATTGTATCGTTGTCCTTCTTCTCAGCCTCTTCTTCTCTACCCCCATCTTCCCTGCATGTATTTTCCTCCGGCCTTTCTTCTCCATCAGCAGCCTGCGGAGATGGTGGCTGTTGCTAAGGAGGTCTTACCAACTTTAAATACTTTTCTGTAGTTAATCAGGCAGGGCTGGCTCCTGGGCAGCAGCACTGGCTCCCAGTTGTGAGCCCAGCCATGCCGTGCCGCTCACCCCATCCCGCCTGGCTCCAGTGTGTGGGGAGGTGTGTGGTTTGGCTTCTACCCTGCAAATCACCAGCATCTCCTCTGTCCTGCAGCAGCCAGCACCTGAGCACAGAGATGGGAGGATGCCAAAACCGTAGCAGTGTGTGTATTTTTAGGAGTGCTGCTGAGGGAGAGCTTTGCACGTTGGGTTTGGCTGCCACGTTCGCCTGGGCTGTCCAGGAGCGTGTGTGTATGTGTGTGATCGCAGCTCAGGACTGCCTGGGGAAGGAGGGATGAGGCAGGTTCTTCCTGCTGTCTGGGAACCTGGGGATGTGCCAGGGCCTCTGTCTGAAAGGGCAGCAACTCAAGCTTGAGAGGGGGCTCTGAGAATCGCCTCGGTGATTCTGGGGCCCTCAAAGCTCCTGCTTCCTTGGGGCCAACCCAAAGGAAGCTCAGGTATTTCCCAGGAGGGACCAGCAAAAGCCCTGGGGAAAGGGAGTCTTTGATGAGACTGAAATGATGTTAAACTCCCAGAAGGACATCCCAAAGGGTTTGGGATCCAGGCAGCTGGGTGAGCCCTGGAGCCAGCCTTCTTCACCAGCGCCCAGCTTCCCCTGGCTCTGCTCTCCTGGTTGAACCTCAGTGCAAACGAGGTTGTGTTTGATCGGTCTCATGGGCAGGGACGTGGGGGTCCCTAAGGCCGTGGTCTATAGGGAGGGTTGGTGTTTAGCTGCTGGCACAGAGCTTTGGGCAAACCCCTTCTGCTGGCCTCAGTGCTGTGGCTCTGTGACCTCGTCCAAGGCGCTGCCCTGTGCCAGGTGAGATGAGGTGGGATCCCCCATCACTTGGCCCTTCCTGGCTGACCAGTTTTGGTTTCTGGGGTACATTCCCTGCTCCGAGGGCTTCTGGGGGTCTGCTGGTCATGGTGCAGTTTTCAGCCTGAGCTGAAAGCTGGGCTCTAGACACAGCTCTGTGGCTGGCCTCAATCCCACCAGCACTCGTGGGAGAGCGTTTAGTGAAGAGCCTTAATTAATATCCACGCTCGTTCCATTAACTAGCACACAGCGCAGGTTACCCTGGCACGAAGAAGAGTGCGACCACCCCTGTGACCCACCACACAGCCACCACCGTGGCTGCTCCATCCCCTCCAGCTCCCAGTGCTGACCACCCCTGCACCCTTCCAGCTGCCCGGTCCCCTGGCATCGGTGCCAGTCTGTGCTTTGCAAAGATGGGCAAACCCCAACGACCCCCTGAGAGCGAGCTGGTGTCTCCCATGGGTGCCCTGTCACCTCCTGCTCCCCTGTCTTCCCTAGGGTCTCTGCTGATGGCATTTTCTCCCCCTTTCCCGTTCCTCCTTTCCCTTTCCCTTCCCGGGGGTTTGCTGCCCCCGGGGCTGCCCCTGCCCTGGAGCGGCTGCCGGAGCGCTCCCTCCTCCATCCCCCCCGCAGCACCCCGGGATTTAGGGGAGGTCGGGGAGGGAAAACGGCGGGGCGGGCTCGGTCCCGAAGAGGTTAAACCGTATCCCGGTGGGCTGAAACCCCGGAGCTTCATGGGATGCCTTATAAAGCGCGCTCCGCCGGCCCGGCAGCCGCTCCGGGAGCTCCCGGTACGTGCGGATCCGCCGGTGCCGCCGCGCACGGACCAGCAGCAGCAGC
>NW_010972953.1:3298364-3335232 GCF_000737465.1 Haliaeetus leucocephalus | reverse complement strand
ACAAGGGGAGCCCTGGGAGGTGCTGCCGTATCTCAGAATAGCTGCGGCAGCGCAGGGCTGGCAGCCTGGCAGGGCTGGGGGCTGTGCACCGGATCGGGCTGGCCCTTGGCCCTGCAGCCTGCGAGCCCACCCAGCCGTGGCCATCCTCGAAGCTGCGGGTCCCCCCGAAGCATGGGGCTCCGGCAGAGGTGCTGCCCAAGGTGTGAGGTTGGGAGCCCGGTGGCAGCCAGCACGTTTTGCGACAAAGCTCTGTGTGTGACCTGTCCAGCGAGGGCAGACGGCCAAGCCCCTGCTCTGCAGACCCCAACTGGGAGCAGCCCCTGTGCTTTACCTGCTGGGGACCCGGCTGCAGCCCCTGGTCCTGTATCTGCTGCCAACTGGCAGCGCTGCTGCCTTCACCCTTCCCGGAGGAGAGGGACAGCCTGGTTTGGTGGCGGGACGTGGCTGGTTGTCTTTCATGCCATGCCTTCAGCCTCCTGTGGATGTCAGCCCAGGCTCCTCCTCTTCCTCTCCTTGCAGCGAGCTGGATGACCAGCGTGCCCGTCTCTGCTGTACAGCTGGGGAAACTGAGGCACGGGGCAGTGATGTGGCTTGCTTACACAGCAAACCAGCAGCAGAGCCGAGATCCAGGCACTTGGGCCGTGAAGTTAGGCTGTGCCATCCACGCATGTGGGGCTGGGGGCGATGCCTGCGGTGCCTGCCCAGCCCTGTGCCCGTGGCCAGGCGGCTCGGCTGCCCTCGCACACAGCTGGGCTGCCCTGCCCTGCCAGGCAGCTGTCAGGCCCTGTGACGGATGGCTGCAGAGCAGTTTTCTGCATTATAAATAATGTGTTTGGAAAACTCAAAAACATCTCAGCCATTGCCTTGAACTTTAATCTGATCCTGAGCAGGGGGCTTGTGGCCACCCAGGGCTCCCTCGTGCACATGGGAAATGGAGTTTGCTGTTGTCCGTCTGCGCCCTTGCAGGTGCTGGGTCTGTCCGTCCTCTCGGCCAAATGCTTCTGCCAGCCGGAGCAGGTACTGGTGGGGGAGCAGGCGCGAGCTGTGGGGGCTGCTCCCTCCTGGAGATGTGCTGTAAGATGGCAGGAGGCAGGGTGATTTAGGGGAGCATTTTTGGAGAGCCCGTTCCTGGCTGGGAAACGGGTTAACAGGGCGTCCCCGCAGCCCATGGGGCTCCCTGCTTTGCAGGGGTCTCCGGTCTTCTCACGCCCTGGCTCCCACGCCTGCTCTGGCCTCGCTCCTGCCAGCTGGGGAGGTCAGCAATGAGGCTTGTCACTCTTCAGCAATGTGGAAAATGTCCCCCAGCCTCTCCAGTGACGCTGCGCAGGGGGGAGAGTCTGGGTCTGTGGGAGCTGAACTTCTGCTAGCTCCACTCCTCTGGGTGCCCTGCTCGTCCCCTGCTCTGCCAGTCCCCTGCACCCATGGACACCCACGTGGCTCACCAGCGTGCCTCATTTTTGGGAAGCTTTAGCTGGGGTGGGGGCCATGCTTGACCCTGGAGCAAGCCCTTCCTCTTCTCTTTCTGTGACCAGATCTCACACCAAAATTCACCTCCAAATTTTGAATTTGGCCACATGGATTTGGTCTTCTGCAGCATCCAGGGAAGTACCCGGCGCTGCCAGAGTTCCTCCAGGTTTTTAGGATCAAGGTGGGTCCAGCAGATTCAGCCCCAGGCAATGCAAAAGGATCAAGGGGTGCAGAATGGGGTCCCCACTGTGGCTCCTGCCTCAGAGCCAGCCAGTGATGGTCTCCAGGGCTGGCAGTGAAGCTGCTGGTGTTGGGTGCCACTGTGGGCACCTGTGGCTCTCACAGCTGGGAGGGCACAGCCCCGCTGCACAATTCCGTGTGGGATTTCCAAATGTCTGCCTTTAATCCTTGGGGGGCTGCTTAGGATTTATGGCCGATTAGGAGGGCGATTTAAAGGCCTGCCAGCTGTTGGGTCTGCAGAAGAAAATGTGCCATTTCCAGTCACTACTGAAATATGTCTTTACCCCAAAACTGGGGTGTTTGGGTCTGGGATGGGTTTTGCACTTTATGGAGGCAGAGCCTGCTGGCAAGGTCACTTATGCTTCTGAGATGAGGTTTGGACCTCGTGGACCACCTGGAGGCTGTGCCAAGGGCTGATGTTCCTCTTCAGAGGGCTGGGATGTCAGGACGTGTCTCTGGTTGTCCCTCCTGTCTGGCTGAGCCCGGAGATGGATCCAGGGTTGGGATGGGACCTTCCCCTGTGCTGCCCTACTCGCATTTCTGTTAAAGACATCATTAGTCTCTTGCTTGGTGTTCAGGATGGGGCTGGATCTGACCTTCCTGTGGGAAGGGAAGAAGAAGGGAGAGGAGCTCGTCGTGAATCCCCAGGCAGCAAATTCGGCTGGATTCAGCTGAGCAGAGCCCCACAGCTGCTTCCGGGGCTTGTGTTGGATGATGATCTTTAATTGACCTTGGCTGACCTTGGCTGCTGCTCTGAGGGTAAACCAGAGTTTGTCATTTAGAGTGTCCAAACCCACCGGGGCTGGGGCAGCTGGAGCAGGAGGCTGCGTTGGGATGGGGTACTGTGCAGGCTCTACGACAGCTTGTGGGACTAAATGCATCCCGGTGAGGACTGCGAGTGGGACCTCTCCCATGCACGCGCTTCCTATTAAAAATGAAGGGTGCTTTTCCCCAAAACTGTGATGTTTCAAGGCAAAGTGAGGTTTGTTGGGTTGTTCGCAGCACTGAGGTGCTGTGGTTCCTGTAGTGCTATGACTCTTTAAAGGCCGTTTTTGAATGTAGTAATGATCACCTATAGTACTAGTGGGGATGGAGAAGCATCCAAACAACCCTGAGGAGGGAGTGCTTCCAAATGCAACCTTCACTTCAAAGAAATGTCAAAATGTGGCTCCCTCCTCACAGAGCAGAATTGCCTTATTTTTCAAATGTCAGCATTTCCCAGAGAACAGCAGGGCTGTTCCAGCCCAGCCGGAGCTGGGAGCTACGTTAGCGCCCGGATGAGACTTTCCTACAGAAAGTGCTCCAAAGGTGCAAATCTTCCTTGGCAGGAGCGAACAGGATCCAGCAGGTCCCATTCCCAGAGGCCGGGCTTCCTGCCCGCAGGCAGCTGGGGCTCCAGCAGCCCACGCTGGGGCAGAGTTAGGCCCCAAGCTTACGGTTATTTTTATTGCTGTGTTTATTACCTCTTAAATTAACCTCCTGGAGGCTGGTGCCTTTAAATGGCAGGGAAGGGACCTTGAGCAGCCTGTTGCCGTTGCGCAAGGTACCTGTGCTCTTGGCACCCGCCGGGTGCAAGGTGTGTGCCGTGGGGAGATAGAGATGCAAATTCAGGCTGGGCACCCGGCTAGGCTTGGCTTATGGCCCCGCACACGCATCTCACCCCCTTGAACATGCCTCTGCGCTGTGCGTGCTGCTGACCTACTTTCTCTGCTGGGGATCCTCCGGCAGGGCTGGCTGTGGAGGATGCTCTGCCCTGAGGTCCGGCGGGGACCAGGATCGGGGAGCAAATTCCCGGCAGCTCTCCTGTGTATCCCGATAACCCAGCACTGCAGGGACTCATGAGCAGCATGGCGTGGCAGGACTCCTTGCTGAAGGCTAATGGCCGGATGTTCCGAGACCTTTAATAGTTATTAATATTTTCAGCTAATAAATGGCCCATGACACCAGAGTTATTAATTAATGAGTTGGAGTGCCAAGACTTGGCCCATGACAAGTTAACAGCTAATACCCAGCAGGTAGCTAAATGTAAGATGGGGACCTGGCTGCAGTTCACTTGTGGGAGCGATGCTGGTGTTGCTGATAAGCTTCTGTATGGACCTGGGTGATCCTGCATGTCCTGGGGGTTGTTCACCTGCTTTCTCAAGAGCCTCTTCCAAATGGGACCTTATTTCTCTGCAAAGGCAGTGGGAAAGGGTTCCCTCTGGCCACAGCGATGTTCTCAGCCTGAGCTAATCCGTGTCTAGTCCTAATCGCCCACTGCTTAATCTGCTTGCTGGGGATTTTGGGTACCAATGTGGCCTTGGAGAGGTGTCTGGGACCGACCACGCTGCAGGACTGGCTCCGGGCACCGCTTATGGGGTGGGTGCGGTGCTGGGAATGGCACAAGGGCTGCCATTGACTCATTCCTGGGTGCGTCTCCATGCTGGGCAGGATCAGTGGGGCCGGGCTGAGGGCAGAGTGAGCCCCAGGGCAAGCCCAGCCCTGTGGGGAGTGAAGATCCCCAATGCCGATGGGGTACCTTGTCCTTGCCAGGCTGCTGTTTCTGTAAAGCTCAGCCCTAGGCAGGGTGGGAGCTTGAACTTTGGAGCATGTGGGTGTGCAGAGCAGCTGGCCAAGGTGCCCTCCTGCCCCTGGGCAAACGGCATTGCTGGAGGATTACTCACAGGGCAACGTGCTACACGAGGATCCTGGAAATCACAGAGGAGCTGAGGTTGAGGTGTTTCTGAAGTGCTGACGCCTGGATTTCCCAGGCTCCCTGCAGAGATGCATCCCTAAGTGCAGCCAGGCAGCGTGTGGGCTGGGACTGGTCACAGCTCCCGGGGAGCATCCCCCATGTGAGCTCCCAAGTCCTGTCCTGCTCCCAGGACTCGTTGCAGGCAGAGTCTGCTGGGAACAGGGCTGCCTGTGCCACTGTCCCTGCTTAGGATTTGCTGTTCTGGAACCGAGGATTTGTTGGCCATCAGTAATGAATTTGCTTTCATGCTTGCAAGTGAGTGATGGGGATTAACAACCTTCTGCCCTCCAAGGGGGAGAGGGAGGACGAGTGGGGGTCAAGATAAGATTGACTTTCCTGGTGTCCCCTGTCCCGCTGCCACGTCCCACTAGAGGCCCCTTGTTGACTTCGGTGGATTTTGGATCAAGCCCTCGAACATTAATAATAATGACTCATAAATCATTGCTTGCACCACCTGTTTGTCATGTTTCCGCCCACAATAACTATATCAAGTGTTTTTATAAGCTGAGCTGGCACGGGTTGTTCATCACATCTGGACAGCATCGTGGGAGCACGGATCTGGCCAAGCCGCAATATGTGGGGGTTTTTTTCCTGGCTGGGGGGGGAGAAAAAACACGCAAATCCCTTCTGCATGGGTTGAGTGGTTCTCCTGGGGTAGCACGTTGGGTCCGGGTGGGTCCTGGGAGCCTGTTTGCAGTGGGAGGGCTCGGGCATGGTGCAAGCAGCAAAAAAAGGCTCTTGTGTATCCCAAATGTGTGGGGACGGTGCATCAGGGCTTCATCTGTTGAGGCATTAGAAGATCAGGGTTGCACCTGCCCCATTATCCTCCAAATCGCTATGGAGGTGTCACTCGCTTCGTTGCCTTTTGTGTTGAAACTTAACAGATACCTTCTCAGGCAGCGGGGCTGGGTGCAGGGGCTGCCTCCCCATTTTCTCCCTTTCCCCACAGCCAAAGCCTGAGAACGCCATCACCATCGCGGTGTCGTCGCGCGCACTTTTCCGCATGGAGGAGGAGCAGAAGATTTACAACGAGCAAGGGGTGGAAGCCTATGTGAAATACCAGCTGGACCATGAGAACGAGCCCTTCCTCCCTGGGGCTGCCTTCCCCTTCGTCAAGGTGAGCATCCACCCGCCTAAGCTGAATCTGCACTGTGGTCCTGACCAAAAAGTTCTGGGGAGAGGGGAGTGCTATGGGGTGGTTGTGTGGGGAAGGGATGGGAAATGAGCAGCGTGGCAGAAGGGATGTAACCACAGAGCAAACAGAGGTCAAATAAACCTCCCGGCAAGTTATGTGCTTCTTCCAGGACTGAGGAAACGCTGAATTTTCCAGATTGGCAACTGAGCCCAAGAATTGAAGAAATCGTCTCCTTGGATCATATTAAAGTTTCCCTTTAGGGAATTCTTTTTTTTTTTTTTAATTACAATTTATTTATTCTTTTAAATTGGCTGAATTTAGCCTTGCTACAGAGTCAGCCAATTTCTAATTTTGACATGTTGAAATGAAGCATTTCAAACTTCAAAAATATTTTCCAATTTCTGCCCAAGTTCCACTGGATTCAGTGCAGTTTTGTGTGCTGGCCCACACTGAAGCAATCTCTTGTCCATTCCCAATGAATAAACTAATCCAGTTGGTGGGGAGAGACTTGTTCTCTTTCTGATTGCTTGAAAAACACTCATCTGTAACTTTGAGATAATTTATTCTCATCTCCTAATGAAAATTTGAAACCTTTTGTGTTTGAAAATAGAAGAGTAGCTATGTGTTTTTCCCCCAAATCAGTTCTTTTTTCCCAGCTAAAGCTGCTTGCTGATGTCAGGTTGGCTCAGGGTGTAGTTGGGGTTGGGCCAGATCCCTGGTTTTGGTGAACAGAAGTGTTTTGCTTGGTGAGAAGGGGGTCAGGGCCATGCTTGGGGCTCGCTGACACCCACCTCCCCACTTTGCCCTGGGGTGCTGCAGGCGCTGGAAGCAGTGAACACGCAGCTGCGTGAGCTTTACCCTGACAGTGAGGAGCTCTTTGACATCGTCCTCATGACCAACAACCATGCCCAGGTTGGGGTTCGCTTGATCAACAGCATCAACCACTATGGTAAGCTGAGAGCAAAGCTGTCCTTTGCGGGGGTGCTGATGGCTTTTGGGCAAAGTGTTATTGCCTGGTAGCAAGATAAGGAGACTTTCTCCTGCCTCTTCCTCCAAACCACATGCTGAGCCCACTTCTCCCAAATTTCCTGGGCTTTGAGTGGAAGTTGGCTGGTGGCAAGGATGCTCTGGCTGCTGGCCATGCTGTTGAACGGCAGTACCAAAATTAGCGCCCATCCTGCCGACTCTTGGGAAGCCACAGGGGAGCAGCATCAAGGCTTGTTTGGGGGGCAGTCAGGCTCACCCTGGGTCCATCTGTCCTCAGATCTGTTCATCGAGAGGTTCTGCATGACGGGAGGGAACAGCCCCATCTGTTACCTCAAGGCCTATCACACCAACCTCTACCTCTCCTCCGATGCCGAGAAAGTGAGTGGGGCCATTGAAGAGGGTGAGTCTGGGGTCCAGCTTGAGTGGAGGGTAGTGGGGGGGAGCCTGGAGCCCTCAGGGGGTTGGTGCCAGGAGTGATAACTCCAATGTCCCTGTCCCTACATTGATGTGCAGCTAGGGTCTCCCTTGTCCCACATCCCATCCTTGATGCTCCAAAGAGCCTCTAGTTTCCATAGAAATAAGGCTTTCCTTGAGCTCTACAGCTCTTCCAAGGCAAAGGCACTGTTTTTCCCTGTTAATTCTTGTATGTAAAGGGAGGTTTGTCATCTGGGGATTTGTTTTTGCTGTAAAAGGACTTGGATCCAAGCTGCAGGCACTACTGGGTGCGTGCATTTCCTTGCAGTGTTTGCTTCCAGCCCGTCATGTTTTGCTGTGCTCCTCAATGGATAAGCGATGAGGCTAGGTTCTTGGGTAACTGCCACCTCTTGCCTCACGCTTTACGTCCACAGGGATTGCTGCAGCCACCATCTTCAGCCCCAGCAAAGACCTGGAGGTGTCGGAGAACCAGCTGCGGGTGGCGTTTGATGGTGACGCCGTGCTCTTCTCTGATGAGTCGGAGCAGATCGTGAAGGCTCACGGCTTGGACATGTTCTTTGAGCATGAAAAGGCTCACGAGAACAAGCCTCTGGCACAGGTAGTGCTGGGGTGCGGTCAGAAAAAGCCTCTGGGAGAGAGACAGCCTGCAGGGATGCTCTCACCTCTGGGAACAAGCCAAGGGTCAGCATGTTGAGTGTGAGATGGGGTGGGTCAGCAGGATGGTACTGCTGGCCCACGGGGTGGCTGTGGCTGGCCCCTCACTGTTGTTTCTGGGGGCTCAGAGGGAGAAGGGGTTAGCTAGCATGTCTGGCTCTGCTAGGACTGGGTGCTTAGAGGAAGGGATAGCATGGAAGTCTGCAAAGTGATGGTTTCTTCTTCCTTTGGCAGGGACCCTTGAAGGGCTTCCTGGAGGCCCTGGGGAAGCTGCAGAAGAAGTTCTATTCCAAGGGGCTGAGGATGGAGTGTCCCATTCGCACCTACCTGGTCACTGCCAGGAGCGCAGCCAGCTCGGGAGCTCGGGCCCTAAAGACTCTGCGCAGCTGGGGCCTGGAGACGGATGAGGCTTTGTTCCTGGCTGGGGCTCCAAAGGGGCCGCTGCTGAAGAAGATCCGTCCTCACATCTTCTTTGATGACCAGATGTTCCACGTGGAGGGAGCCAAGGAGATGGGCACTGTCGCCGCCCACGTCCCCTACGGCATCGCCCAGAAGCACAAGCGGCCGGCGCAGGAGAAGCAAACCCCGAACAGCAAGTAGCGGAGCTGGGTGGTCCCGCAGCCCCCAGCACGCGGCACAGACTTCACCCCACGCACCACGCTCTGACCTGGGTTGTGGTCTGCAAGGCAGAGAGCATTTGCCCTGGTGAGCGTGAGGTTATTCCCCAGCAGGAGCCTTGTTGGGGGCATGGATGGAGGAGAGGGCTGACGAAAGGCTTCCTTTCGCCTCTGTGTTTGTTGCAATGTCGTGGCATTGTCCCCGTTCCCTGTGGGGCTGGAGGGTCTCCTGCGCCGGGCAGCTCCACCAGCCTGTTTCCCTGTTGTCCATGCTCTGCACTTGCTTCAGGCAAAATCCCTCGAGGATGGATCTCGCCTTTTGTGGACTGTTTGTGCCAGGCAGGTTTAACCTATTGGCTTTTCTTTAAACCCCCAGGTAATTCCCAAAGCCTTTGATTTACAAAGCAAATGTGCAGGCTGAACTGTTGAACTGGAAAGCTGGGAGCATGCAGAAACCCTTCTTGCAGCTCTGAAACAAAATGTGCTTTTTAACTAAAATTAAACCATAATATTGTTCCTTCACAGACCCAGTCCCTGCTCCCCAACCAGAAAATCTTTCATGTCTTTGTCCTTTTACCAAGATTTTGTTAGCTGACTAGCTTTCCTTTCATGCGCTAAAATTTGGAAAAATAGAAACAAAACTTACATATATTTAAAAAAAAATATCCTGTTTCCTGCTTGGAGCTTTGGGCTAGTGTATTGTTGGCCCAGGTTTTTAAATTTGGGTTTCACAATTGCATGGGTTAGCACTTAAAAATAATAATCTCAGTGAGGCATCCAAAGCCCAGCTCTTGTGTGAGCCGTCCAGGGTCTGCAGACACATGCCTAGGGCTTGAATTAAGTTAAAAGCAGGCCCTAATATATTAGGGACATAATTTGAAGTCCATTTAGGTAAATCTGCAGAGAATTTCAGCCTGGGGGTTTTAATGAAAGGATTTTTTCCCCCTTTCTAGGCTGAGCCCATATGAGTTGATAATCTCTTTCTCCTCAGCTTCTTAAAACCTCTGGTGTTTCCTAAAATAGACACCTCTGCTAGTGATGCTGTGAGAGAGAACCAAATCTCTGATTAAAAAACAGGAAGAGAAATCAATTGGAGAGCTGCTCCAAAATCGGTGTGAAAAATCACACTGATGTTTCTGCACAAAGCCTTGTCCCAAAGGACACTCTCAGGAGAAAAATTTGAAGACTACTTCTTTCTTGTGTTTTTTTTTTCTTTTTTTTTTCTTTTTTTTTTTTCTTTTTTTTAGGCAGTACACCCCATGGTTGGGCATGAAGGATGCCCAGTGTCATCAGATAGTAGTTTTCTACAAACACCAACTCCATGGGCTGAAGTTTCCCAAGGTATGTGTCTGCCTCTAGCTCAACTTTGCAGGGAGGCTTCAGCTAAAACAGCTCAGCCCTTCCCAACAGCAAGGCTAGAGCCCGAGTTATCACGCTTTTGACGAATATATAAACAAGCTGGTGATGCCTTCAGTGGCTCGGGAGACTGTCTTCTCATTGCACTAAATCCTGCTCTAGCAGTGAAAAGCAAATTGCACTTTTCCCCCCCCAAACTATTTAACTTTGTTAACAGACTGTTATTTGTCATGTCTGGGTGACAAGCACCTTAGAAGAAGGTCTAAAATCGAAACAAACAAACAAAGTCTTGAAAGTATTTCGGTAACACATCTATTAATATACAGGTTTATAAAAAGGTCTCATCTTTTTAATGTGAACCCCAGATATTGGGATCTGAACTGTATCTTGGAGACCTTTTTGGCAGCTGGGAGGGGGAGAACAGCCTGGCCTCCCAATAAACTTTTCCAAGGTGTTTCCTGAAGATCGCATTGTGGAAGCCCAGCCAAGGCCAGCTCGCAAATGGGCTGCACTGGGGCCTCCCGCCAGCCCGGGAGGTGATGTTGTAAGAGGAATAGGGTTGTCAGCAAGCCCTTAGGAACCCCTGGCCAGGGCAGGGTGCTGGTGAGATCGGATACGGGGTGCAAGCACAGCCACTGGGGATGGGTGCTTGCATTGGGTGCCGTGAGGCATGCGTTCCTTTTGATGAGGAACGTTGGCAGGACTGGGCTGTGCAGGAGGAGATGCCCTGTCTGAAGGTGCTGTTAGCTCCGGGGAAGCAATGTGTTGTGGTTTTGGGACAGGGCCCTGGATCTCAGCAGCTTTCACTGCTGCCTTTCTGGGCCATGAGATGCACAGGGAGCTGGGTGCAAGCTGGGGGGCAGGGGCACAGTGCAGGCAGGAATTTTAGCGACTGCTTAGGGTCCTCCGGCTGCCAGGGCAGCTTAGGGACTCACTGGGAGACATGGGGCTCGGGAAACGGGCTCCAAGTGAGGTAGATCTCCCTTTGCACCTCTTGAGTCCTTCCTGTGTGAGGAGGATTTTCCGTTCCTGCAATGGCTGCCCCATTTGCTTTTATCCACATGGTTTCCTAAGTTGTTTTTTGGTTTTTTTTTTTCCCTGCGTCACTACAACTGGCAGATGTGGATTTGCTGCACTTTCCTCATGTGCCCATCCGTGACATCGCCTCAGGCTGGGGGAGCAATGCAATCCCCAGGACTGGCTGCATGGGCTGGGCACATCTTCCACCCTGGTGGGCCAGTGTGGTTGTGCCTCTTGTGCTGCACTGGCCGACGACTGGACTTTCCCGCTGTGTGTTGTTGCTGTGGGTTTCATTTCATTGTCCTCCGGCGGTTTTTCTTGTGAATGGACTGCCATGTTAATGAAATCTCTCTGGGTGTTTTTCTGTAATAAATTGTGTTGGTCCCAGCCCAGCTCTCTCTGTTGCCATTCTCACAACGGGTATTTTGGCTCCCTGGTGCAGCCAGCAAGAGTCTGGGGTCTCTGCTTGGGACCTCCCAGGTTTTATGGTGAAGGGGTGGGAGTGACGAGAAGGAAAAGGGCCTTTTGGGATTTAAGGGAATTCAGAAAATGTAATAAAAGCAGCTACCTGGGAACTGGAGGCCTCTGGGAGAGGGGGGATTCCAGAGTTGAGAGATGTGTTGTGATATAGCTACCTTCCTCTGCTTCGTGAACAGGCTTTTGTTGTAACCTGGACTCGTGATGAAGTCCTGGATAAAAATACAATTTGGCAGAAGACTTTTGTCAACTTGATCTTCTCCCAGCCAACAGGTGGGAGGCAGCAAAAGCTTTTTAGGGGAGATTTATTGCTGCTGAAGTACTGGGTTTATCCAAATAGCGACACTGCAGTTCTGGTGTTAGCTCCTTCCTGCCAATAAGGAGAACAGATGGGTTAAGGGGAAGCAACAAATTCTCCATCCGTCACCAAATATAGCCAAGGAATGTCCATAGGCCTCAGGGCAGTATGTCTGCTATGGGTGTTCATTTAAGGGACGGATGGCCCTCAGCAGAGAGTGTTCTTGTGCAGCCTTGCTTGCTGGAATGCCTTCCCTGCGCCCATCCCCAATCCTCCATGTTCTTCCACCAGATGCCTGGAGGAAAACAAATTCCAGCACTGATAAGACCCATGTTGCACCAGTGAAAGTCCAGGTGAGCCCACCCAGTCCTGAGAGGTCAGGATGTCCATGCCAAAGCCAAGAGCTGCCTCTGATGTTCACGCAAAGACTGCCCCGAGCCCTTGACTCGCCCTTGGGGACCAGCGTTGGCACTGGGGCCAAGGAGCCAACAGGTCATGGAGAGACATAGGCCAAGGCCATGCAGAGAGAGGAGGGGGACGTTTGCATAGTTGGGTCTGTGATGTCTTGTCATTGGTTTGCTGCAAGCCTGAGTTTTTGTTTCTGTTGCCTGTTTTCTGAGCTTTTTCCTTCATCAGGCATCGAAGGGCTTTGCAATGAGTGTGCTTTAAAATAAAGAACATGGAGGAGGAGAAAGCGGAGGCAGAGCTGATGGAGAATTATGCTGCCACTCAGCTATTGTCAACACAGATGTTCACAAGGTAATCATGGCCTTTCAATAGCAGGAACCGCTTTTCATGATGAATCCAGGATTTAACCCCCAAAACTTGTGGGGCTTCTTGATGTGACACCCCTGATAACCAGCTGCATGGCAGGAAGGGCAGGCAGAGTGTGGACTCTGCTCTCCTGGTCCTCGTGTACATAGGGTAAGTCATGACACCTCCCTGCCTCAGTTTCCCCATCACCATAACAGAGATCAGAATGATCCAGAGGTAACCTCAGGTCTGGAGGATGACTCCAGCTCCTTGCAGAAGAAAAGCAGAAATCCAGAAGAGCTCTTAAGTGCAAAACCCCATATCTCTGCAGTGATGCCTGCAGGCCCAGCAGCAGGTCCCAGTGTGTAGGGGCCATGCAAATACAGGCCTGTCCCGACAACCCCGTGGTCTTGGCCATGAGGGGTCCCAGGCTGCACTGGCAGGGACTCCACCTTGTCCCTGCAGCACATTTAGTTTTACGTCCTTTCCAGAGTGCAGAATAGTGGCCAACAAATGCGAGCAGGGACCTGCAGCCATCCCAGGAGGCTAAAATGTCAGGGCAGGGGACCTGGTGACAGGCTGACAGAAACACTCGGAGTTGGAAGAATAGATAAGAGGACCTGGCGGCAAGAGAACAAGCAAAGGGCACTTGCTATCAGCGCTAGCAGGGCCGTGCCAGGATTTGAACAGCCTGACCATCTCGTTCCTTCGACACCACTATTTATAGCAGTGTTTGCTGATGCCTCTGTCACCGGAGCCTAAAATGGTTCCCCCATGTGCACCCGGGGTGGCTGGGCTCAGCCATCCTGTGCTGGGAAGGCCACCAACGAAGCAGTGACTTAACGGAGCGTGTGTGAAGCTGCTCATTGCCCTGCTGATGGAGGAAGCCAGCGTCTCCCTCTGCCAAGAAGCAGCTCCACGCTGGGCCAGCTCCTTGGAAGATGCACCAGACGGTTTTTGTTTAAGGCCTGGCCCCTTGCCAGATAGAGTCAGTGGGGTAAATAGACCCACCTTCCACCCTGCTTCTTCTTTCCCCCCAGAACTGGGGCTTGTCCGGCTCTGTCTGGAAGCCAGCAGTTTCCACAGCTTGATGTTGGTCCTTAAGATAGCTGTGGGGTTAGCTCTGTGTGTTGCCCATGCTGGTGGAAATAACCTTTTGGTTACAAGGCTGGAGCAAAATGCAAGAGGGCAAAGATCTTGTAACCGCAGAACAAATATGTCCCATTCCCTGTCTGGAGATTCGCCTTTTTAAAAACTGCTTAGTTTTCCCAGTTCTGCCCAAGCCAGTGAGCGACGGAGGCGGAGATCTCTCTGTCCTGGCATTTTCCCATTCCTGCAGCGAAAGCTTCGTTACCAGGGCTGCACTTCAAAGCTTTGCTGGCAGCGCTGTGCTGGATAGGACTGCGCTCATAATCCCACCGAGGAAAAGAGGAGGGGGTCTCCGCAGCCCTGGGGCTACAGATGCCAGGCAAGTATGGCTGCACCCGCCAGGGAGCGATGGCCAGCCCCATGCTGCTGTGAGCTTGGCACAATCGGTGCCAAATTTTCCGACCGAATGACTTGAGAGGAGATGGGCATTAGTGTTTAAAAAAATATACAGATAAAATCCTCGGGGATAGCATCCAGCAGTCCTACACGCAGGATGGGACTTTTACTTGTTTTGTCTTAGGGCAAATCGCATGGTTCTCCCTTCTCTCTGTGACAAAAAGGGGAGCCCAGGACTGGCTCTGAATTTTTAAGCTTTACTCGGTGAGTGCTCATGTCCAGCCGGCCAGGAGTACCCACGAGCAGCCCAGCAGCTGGAACTGGCCCGCGCTTGTGCTGCGGCTGCGTCCTTGTCACTGTGGCTGTCAGCAGCAAGCAGGGAGCAGTGGTTTCCCCCTCGAGATAAAGCAAATCCATTCAGGGCTCTGCAAGTTAGCATCTGCAGGCAGCGGCGTTGACACCGTCCCCCCGTGAAACGGGGAACCGCTTCCAGTCACCACAACCAGACCACCGCCTTGTGAAACGCTGCTCAGAGGCAGCGAAGCCCTGAGGGAGGACCAGCAGAGTCTTTATTTGGGAAATCCTGTGAGAGGGAGGATAAATGAGGGAAAAGTTGCTCTGGTTGCCCTGTGAGGGAAACCTGGCTCCGCGCCGCGCTTGCTTTCGGGCTGCATCTGTCGGGAATTTGTGCACGGGTGGAAGTAGTCGCGTGTGTTGGAAATTCACGCCCATCCTGAGCGTGGGGGGGAGAACGGTGGGCTCGTTTCTGCTGGCACAGCCGTGGGGACGGGGATGGTTGTGGTGCCGAGCGGGTGCCACGAGAGGGCGTGAAGGGCTGCGCGGCGCGGCGGGAGGGTGCGATGGTGGCAGGCGTCCTCCTCGCAGGCCTCCTTCGTGGGCCAACGTCCTCCAAGCGGCATCGCCGCCTTCTGCGGTGCCGCCTGTTGCTCCTTCCCCTTCAGGCGTGTGTTTGGGGAACGTGTGAGTGGGCATCTCCGCCCTGGCACAACCCCGGTGGCCATCTTAGCCCCGAGGCTGTCCCCAACCCACCACCTCATGGCGTATGTCCTCCATGGGGAAGGGCAGCTGCTTGAAGCCCACCAAGCTGGAAATGGAGAGGTTTTCTTCAGCGCCAGCTCCGGCATGGGGCACTATATCCACAAGTACCAGTGTGGCGCTGAGGTAGAGCCGACATCTTGGGCACTGTGGCACTGAGGTGGGGCCACCATCTCTGGTGCCACAGCAGGGTGGCCATCTTGGGCACCATGGCACGGCTGCCATCTTAGGCACCTTGTCACCCGGGGTGACCAGGCTGGGTGGCTGTGGGGCCACCCCGCACGGCATGGCTGGGGCGATGGGGGCCTTTCCCGCTGGCTGTATAAACAGGCCCCCGCTTCCTCGGCGGCCGGGCGGCCTCCTCCAGGTGCGGCTGGGAATCATTAGGAGCTCTCCGCGCCGGGCTGAGTGTGGGAACTGGAAGAGAAAGCTGGAGAGAGGCCTTCTTTCATCTCCCCACTCCCTCCTCCCCCTGTGTCTGCCAAGCCTGGCTTCCTTTTGAATCCTTTAGCTTGTGCCAAGCGAGGGAGAAGGGGGGGGGGATAAAGAGAAAAAGGGAAGGAAAAAAAAACCCCACAGGAATGTGTCCAGGGATCTGGCTTCATTCAGGCTGCCGAGCCCTGAATACCCCAGCTCCCGCTCGGGGAGCCAGAGGGAGGGAGGCCACGGCCGCCCCCGCGACAGAGGCAGGGGGAAAACAAACAGGGAAGCGGCATTTGCGCTGCGGCTGTTACCACAGTGACTGACAAAGGGCTGTCTGGGAGGGGGCCATGGCCACGTTCCCCCCCCACCGCCGCCGCCACGGGGCTGGGGAGGTGGGAGCACCAGGTCAGGGTGTCCCAAGTCCCGCAGAGGGGGGAGCGAGGGCTCTCGGCGTCTGGGCGAAACCCGGGCCGTGTTTCATCCCGGCATGGGGATGTGGTGCCTAGACAGACGCCCTTGTGTCGGGCCTGTCTCTCAGTACAAAGGCGACAGGGCTGCTCGCAGGGAGGGCGCAAGGGGGAGGGTGGGAGGCTTTTCTCCGGCGCTTCAGGAGGATGGGTTTTTGACTCGCTGCCGACTTTATTCCCAGCAAATTAATAATTTCCTCCCGCGGCAACAATGTTGGCCTGTGTGCGTGCCTGTGTGTCGGTGTCTCCCACTGCCCTCCCAACCGCATTTCCCCCTCTCCCGGCCACGCACGGAGGGTCCGTGCCGCGCACAGCGGACTTCCTCCGGCCTTGTCCTCATCTGGGCTTCTTCCAGCTGTGCGTAACTGTCAGATTTGGCCCAGCTGTGATGGCTGCTGCCTTGGGAGCATCCCGGCGGGAGCGCTGGGCCCGGCTGTGAACTGATGATGTGAGTGCCGGAGGTGGCAGGGAAGCATGTTGGGTGGCAGGGAAAGAAGGCACAGCTCCAGGAAGGAGCTCTCGGCTTTGCAGCCTGTCTGGCAGAGCGCTTGGTGAAATGGGAAAGCAAGCAGGCAAGCAAGCATGCAGGGCAGCCACCAGCACATGCTTGCCTCTGCGCCCGCCTGTGCAGGGTGCTGGAGATGCAGGGCAGCCGCAGGACAAACCCAGCGTGCCGGACGGGAGCACCGGCCACTCCAGCTGCTGCAAAGCGCCTGGCACTTAATCTCGTGGTGGTATGTGTCACCTAAGAGTACTTGCATAGCTGTACACACTCGCACGAGCCCATGCACACACACTTGCCGCTCCTTGCGGCAGCGGTCTGCTCGCGCACATGCCTCCCTGTGTGCCATGGCTGTGCTCCGTGCGTGCCCCCTGCGCGTTCACTCCCATCGCCCTGCAACCCATTCCCACACCACCCTGCCTGCACGTCTGCCTGGAAACGTGCAGGGCTGCCTGCGTGCCCACCACAGCACAGATACCTCTCTCTTGTGTGGGCACACAATATGGCATACAGTATCTTCTGGGAATGCAGTCCATTTCTCTGGCAGCATTGTGTTTTGTTCCTTATGTATATCCCCGGGGTGGTGCCACAGGTGGGCAATTGTTCCAGCTGACAGCCTGAAAGGCAAAGAAACAAGATTTAACTTCCTGCTATTCAATTAGAGAAAGTGAGCATTCATCACCAGCTGCTGGCTGCTGGCAGGAACAGACCCACCCGCCGCGGCGGGTGCAGGAAAAGCTCTCCTCGGCAGGAAAGCTGCCTGCTGCCGCGGGCACGGCAGGCTCCCTGTGCGGCCCGGCTGCCAGGGCTGCTCTGAAGAGCCTCTAGGTAAGGCTGGATGCTTCCCCTCCTCTCCTCCACTGCAGCTGATGTTCTCTCCTGTGTGTGTTTTTGGAAAGGAGGTTGCCTGCCCGTTCAAAGCAGCCGCATGGAAAGCACCAGTGTGGGTTGGGGGGGACACTAAGCGGGGAGCAGCCACGCAAGGAGGGAAAGCCACGAGCTTGCAGTGCTGGAGGGGATGTCAGCACAGTGGCTTCCCCCCAGGCCAGCCCCATCACTGCAGGTTCAGCCTCTGCCCTGAACTCTGCACGATCCCTGACCCTGGGGCCTCTTGTGGCTGAGGGTTGGCGGCTTTGGAAGCCCTTTGGACGTGCACTTCCCCTCCTCTGTGCTTGAAGCTTGTCTTGACCGAGCCAGCAGACACCGGCCGGTGTGTGGAGGGGCAGGGGATGATCCCTGTCCCTACTGAGGAGGACTGGGAGCCTCCTTGTCCCTATTTCCCCACACATATGCACGGTCCCTCATGGTTATTTTCTGGGCTGGCAAGGGAGAACAGAACGCGCACTCCTGTGAGCTCCATGTCTGGTAACA
Source organism: Haliaeetus leucocephalus (assembly GCF_000737465.1). Taxonomy (NCBI): domain Eukaryota; kingdom Metazoa; phylum Chordata; class Aves; order Accipitriformes; family Accipitridae; genus Haliaeetus; species Haliaeetus leucocephalus. The sequence continues at coordinate 3,317,755 of NW_010972953.1, read as the reverse complement.
AGCCTGCCTCCATCTTTCCTTGTGCTGACTCTGAGCCACCCATGAGGCACCCGCTCACTGAGGCCTTGTGGAAACCCCTGCAGCGCCCAGGCTGCAGTGGGGAGCCACAGGGCTTTCAGAGGCTCCCTGGCAGCTCCATGTGCCAGGAGCCCAAGGCCATTCCTGCTCCATTTCCTTTCCTCACTCTTCCCCTCCTGAGGCTGATCCAATTGGAGAAGAGTCTCCTGCTGCCTCCTCTCCCTGTCCCTTCCCCGTGCCATCTGTCCCCAGCACAGCGACATCTTCACAGCTCTGTGCTGGTGGCATTTCTGCTAAAGGTCCTTTTGTGCACCTCTTAGTTGGCTCTCTATTTTTAATCCTTCCATCTCCACAGGGTCTCGGGGTATCCTCCAAGCTGGATGTGATCATCAGGGATGCAGTTGGAATCCGTTTCACATTGCTGCACCAAGCCACATGCACACATATATGTTCACATGCCTACACGCACGCTGGCTGCCGTGCCAGACTTCACAGCACTGTCACTCTCCCCTGTTGGAGAAGACAGGCGCCCCATCGGGTAGGACCGAGCTGAGCACAGCACCTCGCACGAACATCGGTTATTACCCCAGACTAGGAAGGTAAAACGCTGCAGCCAAGACAATCAACAGCAATTAGCCCTTTTGGGAACTCAACTTGAAATGCTGCAGAGGCTTTTCAGTGTGTGCCGATTGCTCTTCCTCCAGTCCTTTGGAAGTGATGCGAGTTGGACATGCCAAACCACTGGTCATGTCTGAGCAAAACTTGGAGCCTCGTGTCATTTCCATGAGGCTGGGAGGGCTCGGGGTGGGGGGGATGTCTGTGAATGTTAAAGGCACTTGTGTACCCAAGCAGTGAACGCACATGCTGTCATTACCTCTGCAATGCCATCTGGCCAGCAGCAATGCAGCTAGAACCAGGGCTGTGTGCAGAAGAACATTTTACAACAGAAAGCAATTAACCGAATAAAGCCCTTTTTAAAATCCAGTAATTAAAAACAGTCCCTCCCCCTTGTTTTCCTTTTAAGCTGAAAGTTGCTGTTTACTCATTTGCTTTACAAAGTGTGCCTTGTTGTGGCTTCAGAAGAAATGAAAGTTTGAAGTGGTTAGAGAAGAAAGGCTTTGGGGCTGGTGCGTTCCAGGCAGGGCGGAGGGGCAGGGGCTCTCCAGCCCGGCTTGTTTGTATTTGTTCTTGTCTACTCACAAGATCGCTAAACACACATTTAACAAGTGGTGAAACTGTCTACCAGCCTGATCTCTCCCAGGGTTCATGAGAAGAGGCCTGGCACATTAGCATTGCTGGGGGAAGGGGAGGGGGAGAACAGGCCTTTTGAAGGGTTGGTGTTTTGGGGCTGAGCGAGGGAAGGGCTCCTTGTGCAGGCCAAGTCACAAACAAAGGCACTGTGTTCCCCGGAGCCCTGGGGACTGGCCCCAGGGGAAGGCCAGGGCCTCGCTTCACCAGCGGTTGGGTTTTCCCATCCCGGCTCCTCTTGTTGCTTCAGCACGGGTTCAGCCTTAAGGCCACCCATGTCCTTCCAGCACCCAGAGACAGGAGCGGGACTGGCACCTCGAGTCAGCTCAGCCTGCCCCTGACAGCCAAGAGCCAAGGAACCCACCGCAGTGTGGAGGGCTGCAGCGTTCATGGAGACCATCCTGTACTGCTGCAGCTCGCCTTGTCAGCATTGCCCTCTCCAGGTCTGAAACGTGAGAGAGGAGCAGACCTGTGTCCACTGACAGTAAGTTTCTGGGCCCTCTCTGTGTAGCCACAGGGGAGCCCTGACCTCGGTTTGGGCTTCTGGATGAGCCAGTAACCCCAGCTGTCAGCAGGGCTGGTGCAATATTAATTACCACTCATTGCTGCTTCTCTGTAAAGTGAGTGCCCAGTGCATTAGCATCATTATGGGTGGGGAAACTGAGGCATATCAAGGGCATTCAGTCCTAAAAACACTGGCGTCGTCTGACGCTGTCGGGATGCACTGCCGATTCCGGAGCAGGAAGGCAATACTGTCCCTGGCTGTCCTCCAGCCCCACCGACCTGGGGACGCAGTCACAGAGCAGTCTTATGCCTGGCATTCACGGCTGCGGGTCCCAGTCTTGCCCTGGGTATGGGCTCAGGGGGACAAGCACCATCTTACGAGGCAGAAGCTCTTGCAGAGACAGCAGCACCTCTGAGGTGTCCCAGCCATGAGCTTGGGAGGTGCAGCCTCATGGTGCCTCATCCCACGGGGTTTGCACGGCTGTCCAAAGCCGAGCCGCATTCCTGGCCGCGGCGGCAGAGCCGGGCGCAGACCCGCCGCCGGGCAATAGGCGTGAGGACACAGACAGCTGTGCCAGGGTGGTGAGGGTAGCACCAAGTTTCAGTCAGGCCCCGAGCAGATACAGGATCTGCCCTGTCCCTGCCTGGGGAAGGGTGAGGCCACAGGTTTGTGGGAAAATGTTGTTTTTCCCTCCCCTGGACTGCCCCTAGCAGTCGGCTGGGCCCGCTCTGAATTGCGTGGGCCGGGGAAGTGGGGGCGAGTTAACAATTGTAGTGCCTCTGGCTTGGAGCAGAGCCACGGCAAACAATCCTCTCCTGGCCGCGCTCCAGATCTGACAAAACACGGAGGTGATATCGTATTCGTACCTACATGCTTTCATCCCAGATCACCTCCCGAAAGCCCTGCATGATTCTCCTGTCTGTGATGAATCCCTCTGCTTAGCCACAGAACAAGACAGCCTGTCCACAGTGTTGCAGCCAGGAATCCCATCCAGCATCCCTGCGAGGCCTCTGCTTTTGAAATTACAGCTGTGGATCTGGCAGCCAGTGGTGGGACCTGAGGTTAGAAGGTGATGTTGACTGAAGACGTGCGGACAGGGCATTCCAGGCATGCACGGGGTTAAATCGGAGGTGTCAGTTCACGGGGAGGTAACAGATATGTCCTGCTCCTCACTGCCTCTGGCTTTCCAGAAGCATTGCCCTCCCTCCCACATTCCAGCTGCTGCAGCTTTTCACAGCTGGCTGCTCTCCGGGGACATTTCCCAGAGCTGAGCAGGAGGGAGGGGAGCAAGCGGCTGTGGTCCCAGCACTGAAGGGGGGGTTGGTGGCTGGGCTGACTGTCACCCCCCCCAGGGAACCTTGGCCTGGAGCCCTTCACCCCCAGGAGCAGGCTGGCACAGGCAAACCTGGGCAATCCCAGGTCCCTGGCAGGGATCCACCCTCAGCCCTGGCCCGGAGAGTTTTTCCTGCTGCAGAGAAGGGACATCAATCTTTGCAGCTCACTTATTCCTTGGCCTCCAAAGCAGGGTAGCCAATTAGTGCTGGGTGTGATGGATGGCTTAGCCCCGTCCTCGTGACACCCATCCTCTGGAAACGGCTCCCACCACATAGAGGCACAGCCAGCCATAGCGGGGGATGGCTTTCACCAGCCTCCAGAGTCCCAGAGGGTCTCACAGGGGTCTCAGGGATGGGGAAAGGCACTGCAGCAGTGCTTGCTGAGCTCCCAGAGACATTGCAGGAGGGGAAACAGCCCTGAACGCTGGGCCAGGGTTGATAATTCAGGGCTTGGGGAGAGATTTCCTCTAATAATTCCCTGACTTGGCTGTGGCAAAGCCCATAGCTCTCTGGGGAAGAGCAGATCAGCTCTGGGCAGATGTTGGTCACCCACTGTTTGTGGCTCTGCGCTTGCGGCCAGGCTTTGCCATCGCAAGACAGCGTACCGTGGGAATAGCTTGCACGGACGCTCGGTGAGAGGCAAGTAGGCAGCAAAAATCCCATTGCTGCACTTAGACCCCGTCTCCCCTAGAATCATCCCTTGTCCGCAGTGAGGTAGGTCTGCCTGCTCTCTCCCGTGAGACATGGGCGATGGTTACTGAAACCTGGCTTCCCTCACACGCAGCTAAACCCTTTTAATCCTTCCCTGTCGTCTCCATTGAACCGACCTGTGAGGGGTCTCAGCACCGTCTCTGCTTCGGCTGCTCCCCGGCGCAGCTAATCCTGGGGTGGTTCAGATGGCCCTCCCAATCCCCCAGGGCTCGCTGGGGGCGATTATAAACAACTCTCCAGGAGCACAGGCTGGAAAACGGATCCGATTACAGGAGAAGTGGGTTTCGGGGCCCCTGCTCTGTTCATAATGAAGTGTAATCCTAGAAAAACATGTTGCCAATTACACTTCAATTGAACCCAGATAATGATGCTTAGACAAGGCCCAGAAAAGATGGAGTCTGGACAGTGAATTCCTTTCTAATGGAGAAGAAAAGCGTTCCTCCGTGGCAGGTCTGGGCTCTGCTTGGTTCAGGCTCATTGTGATATGAGCAAGAGCTTGAAATAACCAATCTCTGGATCCCATTTAAATGATTTTATCAGTGGAAAGAGTATTAATCTCTCAAAAACACATGTTTATGGGAAGTTTAGTTTGGAGATGTATGTTTTTAACTGAAATCACTCTGGAAAGGGAGGAGGAGTGGGTCTCAAAATTGCTAAAATAACACATTTCTAATTCTTCTGGTTCAAAGTAACTTTTCATTTTGAAATGTAAGCTAATAACAGCTCGGTTTCTTGACCACTTTTTATAGTGAAAATTAAAACAAAACATCAAAATTATAGAAACAAAGTGCTATAACCTAAGGCAAACGTTTTATTCTCATTTTGGGGGGTTTACAAACACTTCTGAGACATCAGCTTTCCACTCCAGTGCAGGTTGGCTGGTTCAGGTCTCTGTTGTTTTAGTTTGGGAGGGAGGATGATGAGGTTCAGTCTCAAAAAATGGTCATGGGGGCTGTGCCTCGCTCTGCCTCTGTGTGCTGGGCTGGGGCAGGCGTGGGTGAAGGGCAGGCAGTAGCTGGCATTTGGCTTTTACGGGAGCCGCTTGCAAGGTGCTGGGGGATTGCAGATGTCTCGGGGTTGGCGGGTGCAGTGCGGGTGAGCTGGCAGAGATGGCTGAGGCAGATAGGGAGCACCCAACCACGTGTCCGGGCACCTCCTCGCACGGGAGACGGGTGGCGGGGTGGCTTGGCTGGCCCGAGCGGCAACGGGCTGTTATCGCCGCCACGGTCTTTGCAAAAGGCTTTGGGAAACCCACGTGTTGCCAGATCTCAGAGCTGATTATTTTTTTCAAAATAAAAGGCATTATTTTTGTACTGCGAACCTCCTCTTCAGCTCTCTCCCTCCTCCCCTCTCTCTCTCTCCCACACACACACGTTTTTTGCTGCCTTGGGGGATTTTAGCAGCGCAGGGCTCTGAAAAACAGACTCCTACCTCCTTCCCGCAAGCTCAGGGAAAGCAAGATGCTCTATAGATACCGGGCTGCAGGTCAAAGTTTCCAGCATTACAGAATGAGACAAGAAAACAGCAATTCATGCTAGTGTCATAAAACCTAAAGTTGGGCTTTGGTTGGTTTGTTTTACAGGGTAGGTCTGAAATGCCCTGGCAGTGCCGTGAGCTGGCACGTGAAGACGCTCCAAGGCTGTGGGAGCGTGGCAGGGGGCCGAGCTCCCGACGGGACCACCGCGGCATGGTGCCGGGGTGCCAAACCCATCCCGATGCCTCCGAGCACGGTGCCACCGCTGCCGTCCCGGCCCTCGGCCGTGGCCGCTGATTAATCCCAGGCGAGGGCCCTTTGAGCGGCATCCTCAAACAGCACCGCGCTTCGAATAAGCTGGTTTCCATCTGAATCATAAGTCTCCAAAAGTGCCTGCGCCGCGCAGAGCCGGGCAGACATGTGTGTGCGTGTGGGGCTGGATGTTGATTTTTCCCTGAAACAACTCAAGGCTTTATCAGTCCCATCTCTTTCCCACGGTTTTCTGTTGCCAGTGAGGTCACTGGTCCCTTTAAACTGGGGCTGAGGCCAATGTGCAGCGGGTGGAAGGGGGGCCGTGGGCAGGAGGGGGGGGGACATGAGACGGTTCACACAGACTGTTCCTTTTACAGGAAGACTTGGGATTTCGACCAGCGAGCGGGAGGAGGCGGAGGGGGTAGAGGAGGCGGAGGGGGGGGCCTGGGAACCTGGGAGCGCCGGCGCGGCCGCGTAATCCGTCACTCCCGGGAGATGTCTCATTAACCCATTAACCAGGGAGGTTGGGGACGTGCTGGGAGGAGAGCGAGGGAGAAGCCGGGGGTGTGAAAGGCAGAGTGCGGGCAGGGGAGGAGCCGTGCGAGGCACTGGGGCCAGCTCCTCCGCGCAGCCCGGGGAGGGACGGCACTTCCCCGAGGACGGCGGGGAAGGACGGCGGTGGCCTCCGGGGCCACGCGTGGGGCAGCCTCGCCGAGTCCACCGGCTTCACCCCCCTAGAGCCCCGCGGGGACGCGGCCGCCCGGGTGCCGCCTGCGAGGATGAAGCGGTTGTGCGAGGAGAGCTCGTCCGACACGGAGTCCGACGGCACCATCGACGTGGGCCGGGAGGAGTACAGGTGAGGACGCGCCGCCGGCGGCAGCCCCTTCCCGGGGCTCAGGGAGGTGGGACGAAGTCGGGTTTTGGGGTCTCTGCTGCCGGGCAGCTCGGCATCCTGCGGGGGAACCCGGGCTGGAGAGGGAGTTCCCCGGGACCGGGCACGGCGCTTGCTCTTGCCCCGGAGCTTGCAGCGGCTCCCTGCGAGCTCCTCGGGGCGGCCGAGTTCGGCGCTTGCCGGGGCACGGCGCGGGAGGGCACCGGGCTCAGCCACGGACTCGCCGGGAGCCGGCTGGCACCTCGCTTAACCCCTTCGGGCTGGGCCGGTCCTGCCCTGGGCAAGGACGGGCGGGGGGCAGGCTGGATCACTCCAGCCTGCAAGCGTGGACTGATGCTGGCGTTAGGACTGACCCGGCAAAGAAACCCAAGTCGCGATACAAGTATTAAAGCTGTGTTACGAGCTGATTGCATTCAAGAAAACGCCTTATTCAAGCCAGAGCAATTGCCTTCTCTGCCAGAGAAGGGCAGCTCTGATCTTCGTTAGCGGGAGCCCGGTTGCTCGCAGGTCTCTGCACCCCGAGATGGGGCAGTCGTGTCCCCCCCAGAGCAAAGGCACCCATCAGCTGCCCGGGTGCCGCTGCAGTCCCAGCGATCCAAGGGCTCCCGGGGAAAGTGGAAGGAACGAGGAGGTTTTGCATGAGAAACGCTTCTGCTCTGCTGATGCATTTCTAATGCACCAGCTGGGGCTTTGATCTTTATTAAAGAGGGAGCCCGTGCAGTCTGGCCAGCAAAGGGTGCCCTGCTTTAAGCGTACACTTTCAGTATCGTAGTTCGCAGGCTCCATCCCATCACTGCTGAGCTGCAGTTTCGGCTCTGGGGCTTTGCTGCTGGGTGAAATAGTGAGTAAATACTGAGGACAGGACCTCTGCGTGGTTCCCCAGGCAATGTTCTCGGGCTTCGCAGCGCTCCCCTGGGCCGTGGCTCTGCTGGCAGAGGGCATCCCCAGCCACTGCTCGCAGCCCGGGTTCCCATGCTGTGTCAGCCATTCCCGGGCATGCCCGGGCTCTGAGCGTGCAGATAGTGCTGGGGATGAAGGAAGGGCTCTGTTATTTGGTCTCATCCGAAAATCAGCTGCTTTTGAACTCTCGTTTCGGTAGCCAAGTGTCCCCCTCCCTCTGCGTCCAGCGAGTCCCCAGATGAGTTCATTCCCTTTTGCCGCTTGGTATCCTGAGCAGAGAAGTCGCCCTGTCTGGTGCCAAGCTCGGGTTCTCATGGGACTAAATTAATGAGTCTGCTTCTCACTGATATGGTCACAGTAGAGTTGGGCATGTCCAACACGTAATGTCCTGCACAAATTCACTCACCCCTTACGCAGTTTCCAAGTGCATCAGTATTTAACCTACCTTCCTGCTGCACATGAGATATATCCCACTTCTTTACATCAGTGCAGCACACTGAGTCTATAGTACCCCGATGGATGAAGTAGAGGAATTGTCATAATGTTTTATTTCAATAAACAGTAACAATGAATTTTTGATCTCTCTCTGGTGCTGCTAATATGTCTTCTCAAGCCAGTCGTAGAACCAGACAGCGCTGTGATCTGGTGGTATTTGTATATAAGTATATTGTTGCTCGTGTCACGCAAACACATGGCCAAAAGAGCTGTTCCTGCCCTGACAGAGTTTACATCCCAAGTAATATGGTCCTGCATGGGATGCTGGCGGATTGAGCAAAATGAAACACTTCCAGGTGGGGAGTGAGGTAGAACGATTAGGGCAGAGGGAGGCAGCCAGGTAGTCTGGCTGGGGTTCCCAGCCCATTACCCATCGGTTGAGTGGTTTGGGCAAACCAGTTTCCCTGTAGAGTGGGGATGAGTCACTCCGGGTGTGAGGCTTGGTTCAGTGCGTGTAGCAGGTTTAGACTCCGGGGTCACTGCAAAAGTGCAAGATACTGGTTGGTTTTGGGGTGGTTTTTTTTGCTTTTTGCTTTGAATGAACAGCCAAAGTTATGCTGTAAATGATAAAGTCGAGCACAGAGCAATGCAGAAATTTTAAACATCAGAGAATATAGTTACGGTATCTTTTATGTGATTCAAATCAGTCAAACACATTTTTTAAACATATTTTGCAGTGAGCTATGTCTTTATATCCACATCTGGAACTGTAGTTCACAAAGAGCAACGCGTTCGGACAGCTCTGCAAAGAGTTTCAAAATTCACTGTTATAGACTCCTTGAGTGCGTACTCCGCATTCCTGTGCTGCTAGGTGAATTCAGTACCTGCCCCCTGCACATATAACACCCCAGCGTCCGCACAGAGCCCATTTTCACACCATACGTGCTCACCGTATGTGCATTTATGTATACCAGCAATGCATGTTCGTACTTGCGAAGCCAGCCAGCACCTATGCCCAGAGAAAGCCCACCCAGCAGACATTCAAATAGGGTACCTGTATGGAGATGAGCGGAGCAGTCAGTAGTAGAACGTGTTATTTCGTCTGATTGTGTAAAACCACTTCTGAAAGCACCTCACTTGGGCCTAACAAAATGTATTTTTAATGGGCTGAATTTGGTCTAGTTTTTGGCTTGCTGTGCAGACAGTACTGTCTCTGCAGAAACATCTTTAATAGACTGCTATTAAAATGCTTCGTCAAACTGAAAAATATTTTGATTTGATGGGGTGAACCCAAATGCCCCTTTCCAGATTTGTATGTCTTACGCGGTCTCTGAGTCCCTCCGGAGCGCTGTGCTGGCCAGGATTGCAGACTGCCGTCTTGCCTGCGTGTTAACATCCCTGCACCGAGTTTCGTAAGGCGCAGAAACAGCCCTGAGCCAGTCCCACTTCCAGAGGGAGAAACCCTGCTTGGGGGAGGTGGAAGGTCGCCTGGCCGGCCTCCCCTCCAAGCGGAGGGGTTTTGCTCCAAGAAGTTTCCCACGCCTGGTTATCCATCATTATGGAGACTTCACCTCCATGGGGACCTAAGGATTGAACTTTGCCTCCCTGTGCATGTCTAGTGCTGACCTTTGGTGGTTTTAGCCTCACCCGTGTCCACCAGGCACTGGACAGTTTGTGGGGCCGTTCTCCATAGCCTGTCCCCCCGTGTCCCTTGTCCCTTGAGCAGAGCTGGTCCTTGGGGCTGTTGGCCAGCAGGCACAGTCTCTGCTCTGTCACCTCCTGCCGGGTGTTCCCCCTGCCCAGGTCCTGGCCCCTCTTTGTCTGGTTCAGGGGTATCCATGCATTCAGAATATCATGGCCCACCCCAAAAATTGTGGTTTGTGAAGCGACTCTGCAGGAAGCCCTCAGAAACCACATCAACGCTGCCGTTAGCCTCACCCTGAGGAGCAACCAGCCCTTTGCTGCCGCCCTGGGTGGGAGCTCAGATACACGTTCGTGCTATCGCAGCGCTGAGATGCAAAGCCTTGCAGACAGGGCAGGCTCAGACACGAGAGCCGGGAGGTTCACACATGGAGAAAAAAAAGGCCATGACTCCAGAGCTCGGATCACTGCTTTTCCAGCCTGTGGAGATACCAGCACGGGCTGAGATTGAAGGAGACGTGTTGCTGGTAGCGGATGGACAGTTTGGTGCAGAAATCTGTCCCAGGCTGGTGGGAAACTCTCGGAGGGGAGGGAGTGGGATTTGAGTCTCTACTTGGTTCCCCATCCCCAATTCCTGAGCTCTGTGTTGTGGGTAAAAATGAGATGGGAACCACAGAAGATGTTATGGGGGGGGGGGGAACTGCAGATGGCAAACGTGTGTAAAGCATATGTGCAACGGAAGTTTCTCTCCAGCTAGTGCAAGAAATTATTCCCTCTTCTTCCCTTCCAGCCATGTTTCCAGGTCTGTGTCTCCCACTACGACATCTCAGATACAAGCCAGGAAGAAGAGGAGAGGGGTGAGTCTCATTTATGTTGGGGGTGTTGGCATTATGTATGGGAGTGGCTGTGCTGTGTCTCCCTGGGGGGTTTGGCTGGTTCCAGCTGTGTGCCAGGGCTCCCCGTGACATCCCCTGTGTGCAGTGGGGTGCTGTTGGCACATCCTTACTCTGGGGACGCAGTGCAAAATTGACTTTACACTGTTCCCTGCTCCATCTCCTGCAGAGCTCTCCCCACAGCCAATTCGAGATTTTTTGCAGAGGTTTGGCCTCAAATCTGGAAGAAAGGGGTGGGGATAGGGGTGGAGGAGAGCAATTTCACCTGGGGTTGTCACACCAGTCAGTTAATGTTTCTTTGCTCAGCTTTTGCACCCAAAACATTTACTTACATGGCCCTGTTCAAAGCGCCTCTCTCAACCTGCCATAGCTGTTAATGAGGGCTTTAGACCCACGAGCTGTGGCTGTAAATGACCATGGTTTCTTCTCTCCACTTGGAAATCTCTCACAGATCATTGAGAAGCGGCGCCGTGACCGTATCAACAGCAGCCTCTCCGAACTGCGGCGCCTGGTGCCCACCGCCTTTGAGAAGCAGGTGTGTGTGTCCATGATTTCTACCCATCCTCCTGTGCAGGCTGTGTTTCAGAATGAGAAAGTCTGGAGCAATGCTATGTCTTTCTTATCATCATCACTTCAGGGAGTAAGTAGGTGGTGAAACTGGGTGGTAAAACAATATTAACAAATATTCAGGAGCCCTAGGGAGGATAAATTCAGTCCAGAAAGTGTTTTGCAGATATGAAGATGCACAGAAATGGGGATTTTCAATTTGCATCAGGGCATCTTGGGAAAGGAGCTCCTTTTTCTACTCACTTGATGTAAAAACCAGAGCCAATGCTCTGGCTGGATGCCCTGCTCCAATCTGAGCCCTCCTGCGCTTCAGGACGGTTTCAGGAAGGAAGTCATTGGGCATAACACAGCCCCTGAGAGGCACAAAACCCTAGACCAAAAGATGATGAATTGCTCTTTTTTCCTGCTCCCAACATACAGGGGTCTTCCAAGCTGGAAAAGGCAGAAATTCTACAAATGACAGTAGATCACTTAAAAATGCTTCACGCCACTGGAGGAACAGGTAAGAACTGTTTTTAGAAGCATACGGGTGAGGTGAAGGTGAAAACCTGGAAGGAAAATTCCCCATCAGCCTCAGCAGCAAGCAATACCTTGATGCTGGTGTGCCTTGCTAACACCAGCCAGCACCGAAACGAATGCTGCCCTGCCTGCTTCCCAAGGGAAATATTTTTTGAGGGAGGGCAGATGGACATTTCCTGCCCTGTTGTTTTTTATATGGGTCAGCATCCCATGCATCCATTTGGCAGACTGGGGTATGTGGGATGGCAAGTCCCACAGACCTGCAGGGACGGCACCCCACTAAAAGCTGTCCAGCCAGAGACGTGCTTAGTCCTGCTCAGAAATGAAGCCTGCTTCCAGAAAAACGATATTAAACTCTTTACCTCCTCCCTGGGACACATTTCCTGCAGAGGCTGAATTCTGCATGGGGACTCTGCAAATAAACAAGGCTTTTTTCCCTTTCTGTTCTTTTTTTTGTGTCTCTTGGTTGTTATAAGAAGAGAGAGGGAGCCCTGTGCAAAATTCAACAAAGGTCTTATTTGTACTGAGACCTCAGTACAGACCCTCTGTCCTGTTCCAGTTAACAGGATGGAGATCACAGCTCCAGTAAAGAAGCCTCTGGCTTGCTTACCACCCATTTTTGGCTTGCTGGGGACATTGCTGGCATCCAGGCTTTGGTTCAGAGCTGTAACTTGGTCTGGAACATTTGTTTAGATATTCAGTTTGACTGCACTGCAACAAAGGGCTGTATTGTCACGAGAGACCCTGTCAAGCAAAGTGGTCCAGCGCTTCACTGTGCTGTGACATTCTCTGCTTTATTGCTTATCGTCTCATGAAGCTGCAAGTAGGGAGCAGAAGCCTAAAAATCAGCCATTGGTTGCATTTTATCTTGTTGATTTCTGTGGCTTTGAGCTTTCTTGGTCCAGTGGTTTTGGTTCTGCCACTGTCCTGTGTCCTTCAGCTGGACATCTGTTTAAGTCAAGTATAAAGATTGGGACCCAGGCAGAGGAAAATGGTGCTGTGGATTGAGGAGACAGTGTCCCGCTGTTCTGCAAGACCAGGGATTGTCCATTTGCAACGAGGGACCCAGTGCCCACCTAGCCCACAGTCATGTCTCCAGCAGCGAAAACTGATAGAGTCCAATAGGAAAAAATTTTTCCTTCCCGAGCACAGTTAATGAAACCTCTTACTCATCTCACATGCTGGAGTAAGAGGCTTCATGACCCTGGCAGTTTTATCCCGATGAGATAACCGCAGATGCTATTCTCATGCACGCAAACGTCCAGTCCTTTCGGACACCCACTTGGCTATCTGCTTCAGTAATATCACACAGCAGCAAAGTGCCTCAAGTGAAATACACAGTGCATTAGAGAGGGTAGTGAAATCAAAGCACATTCCTGGGCTCTGCATGGACTTATTGTCACCCGTGTCCTCTCCCTACAGGCTTCTTAGATGCTCGAGCTCTGGCCGTGGATTACAGGAGTATCGGCTTCCGTGAATGTCTCACCGAAGTTGTCAGGTACCTGGGCATCCTCGAGGGCCAAAACACTGCCGACCCCATCCGTCTGCGACTCCTCTCCCACCTGAATAATTATGTGGCAGAAATGGAGCCTTCGCCTGTGGCCACTTCTCTCCTGCCCATCCAGACGTGGCCGTGGTCCTTCCTCCACAGTGCTGCTGGCCCCGTGCAAATCCCCAGGAGGGAGGCTGCTCCCGCTCCAGTTGTTTTGACTGCATCTTCCTTGGCTTACCCAAGCCCCGCTGTGAGGCCAGCACCGCTTCGCCGTGTCCCCAGCGACATGCTGCCATCCCGCCGAAGCTTCCTGGCCAGCAGGATGGCCTCTTCCAGCCGCAGGGCCCGAGGCGCGGGCTCATCCACGGCCATAGCAGCTGTGCCCAGGATGCCGTCACCAGCGGGCATATTGAGAGAGGGCTCATCCAAGAGCAGCCAAATAGCAACGTTCCTCTTCTCACCAGCCTCTGCCGGCATCCCCATTCCACCGGCTTACACAGCGCCTCCTGCCTTGGGCGCTGCCGCGCAGGGACCCGGGATCAGGGTTGGGACATCCAGGATCTGCCGCTCCTGGGCTACTGAAATCGGGGCTTTCTGACCCTCCCCTGCCCTTCGGAGACAGGAATTCTTCAGCACTCATTGCCCACAGGCCTAAGAACAAACTCAGCTGAAAAGGCATCTTTCCTGCTTTGCAGAAGCCAAGGATCCATAAAGAAAATTCTCTTTACTCTTCCTTCCCTCCTCACACCGCTTTCTTTGCCTCACCATCACACATCCTCTCCCTCATGATGCCTGCAAACGTAAATCACATCCAATTTGATGCACTTGTCTGCACGCGGCTGTACTCCAGATCCTTCTGGCTACGAGGGAGGGGGCACACGCAGATCTCAACCCTGTTCCTTCTCCAGCACATCCCTCTGCAGAGCCCAGTGTTGCTCTCCTTTGGAAAACAGCCAGCCTTGAAATACTGTCTTATTTCCTTGGGGACTCAAGAGCTGCCAGAGACTTGCTCATGCTGATTCCCTGTGATGTGTCCCCCAGCTGCAGCACCTAGTTTTGGTGTGGTGGGACAGACTCAGCTCAGCCCCCTCCCCAGCACTGCTGGCACCCGGCAAGGCGGCTAGGGCCCCCCCCAGCTCCCTTAGCGAACTGGCTGCCTGCTAATCCCCATGCTTTCCTTGCTGCATTACCAGCTTTTCCCACTTACGTGCCCTTAAGGTGGAGTGAGGCAACAGCTTAACAGAGCTCGTTCCCACAGCCAAGCTGAAATACTGCCGTGTCCACAGGGCCTGTGCTGGGTCCCTGCACAAACCGTGCAGGAGCAGCTGGCCAGGCTGCCTGGGTGGAGGGAGGCTTCTGCAGCCCTTGCTCCGCACTGAGGTGTGAAGAGGCGAGATGAGGCAAGACAGGGGATTTCAAAGGGACGTCTGTCACGGAGGGGAAGGCTCTGACGGCCAAAGCGAGAAGAAAAGGCATTTCCCTCTGCCAGTCTCCCCACTGGAGCCATCTCTCCTCCATCCCCTGCTGAACAGCTGTGACTGCAAAGGGGGGGAATGGGTCAGACCAGCCTGCATTTGAAGTGCCTCCTTCATTCTCTCTTAGCTCTGCATCCCTCACCCTCTCCTCCCAAATGTCTCTGTTTTCTTTCTTCAGCACCGTGTTTTGGTCTCACATTGCTCATCCCTCTCCCTGGGCCAGGACTAAAACCCACTAAGGTTTCACAGCAGACCTCGGCAAGCTCTGGGTCTGCACTTGTCCTGATTACTGAGAGCTTTTTCTGACTTGGCCTGCATGCCCCTAGATAACTGACGCAGCAGATATGCTTCTGCTCCTCCAGCTGTCCTCCCCTCCTCTCTTCTTTGGGCAGAAAGGAACAGAAGCTTGAAGCTCTCAAGCCACCCTGCTCCTGTGCCACGTCTCTAACTCCTATGGTGGCCAGGGCAGGGTCTCCCAGTGCTCCTCCTCATCTGAACAGCCCTCGCTCCCTGCATCTGTGCCTTGACTTGCTGGGATACACGTGCAGAATAGCCTGGACCTAGCTGCATGCCCACCCCAAGGAGTCTTGCCCACCTCTACAGCACTGTGACATGAAAAGAGAGAAAAGCAGGGAAAGGTCAGTGCAAACAAAGGTAAAAAAGAGGGAGAAGATCTCTCTTGAATGGGAGAGCCTCTCCCCATGCCTCAGGTCAAACGCACAGCCGGTTAGACTGTGTGGATGAGCTGGTGTTTGTGGTCCTACAGATCGTACCTGCCATGTGCATGTCAATGTATGTATCTGCTATTGTTTTGAAAGTGAGTCCCTCCCAGTTGTTTTGATGAAAGTCGTCACACTTAACACACAGAAATGCTTCCACTACTTCTCTTCACCCTTGTCCTGAAGTGCCAGAATCAGCCAGGAACAACATATTCCCTTTTAATAAAGTCAGAGGATGTCCCCGTGGACCCCGGTTGTTCCTGCGGCTGGTCGGCACGCTAGAGCTCACAGCAAATAGCCCAGCCTCACTTTACACTGTGCAGAGCTGTTAGATTCACGAGCTGTGACATCCAGCAAAGGTGTCAAATAAAGTCTTTCAAACCCCTGTCCTGGCTGTGAAATGTAGTGTTGATGTGAATCTACTCTGCTAATCCAGCCTGCTTGGATGACTGCTAGTTTTGCAGCAGGTGAGCTTTTGTTCCTGAAAAGCTTCAAAAAAGGTGAGATGTAGCTTGTAAGGTAACATCCCTCCTGGTCGCTTTATAGCTGCTGCTCTTAGTAACTCTGCTCCCATGACTTTTTACTTTGCAAACCACTATGTGAGTCAAAATCAGCCGGATAGTCAGCAGTGCTTGCCCTGAGACTGGCAATAATCTGTGGCTTGAGAACAAATAATTTCATTTAGCTACCAGCATCCACAAAAATGTCAGGGAACAAATCAGGTCCAGCAGAGCCTTGCAGCCAGACGCCAAGGGCTCGCCTTGGTCTCCTGACCCTTTGCAAGCAGGACCAGAATAACCCCTGCTGCATCTTGCTGTCGGGAAGTGCTTTGGACTAAACAAAGAGCCACAGCTGACAGCTTGTCTCTGTTTTGAGGAAAGGACCAGTAAATGATCCTTCTCGTGAAAGATGCTGGGAGAATTTTCTGGGGAATGGTGGGAATTCGACTTCCTTTCCCATAACTCCTTCTCGCTCCAAAACGCCTTTCAAAACCGCCCATAAATCCCTGCCTTAAGTGCTGTGTTGGGAATTGCTGGAAGGGAGCAACTGCAGCTGTGATGGAGTAATGCAGCATCCGTCTGGAAGCAGAGAGAGACTTCAAGAGCAATAATAGGACTATTGATGACGGGTCATCCCGCTGGTGCCTGGGCTGCCCCGACCCGGCTGGAGGCGGCGGTGGGAGCTCAGTGCTCTGGTGTGGCCTCGGCCAGAGAGAGGAACCAAATTACCCTCTGTGGGAGGCAGGCATACAAACCAGCCCCGCGGGCTACAGTGGTAAAACAAAACAGAGACAGTGAAAAAAAAACCACTTCCTGATCTCTGCTGATCAAACAGGAGCCGGAGCGGGTGGGAGGGCATCGGTTCAGGCCCGTGGGGTTTTCTACCCACAGCAACATGGTGATTAGAGCAGTAGCCCGGGACTGGAGCTTCATTTTTTTCCCAGGGTTTTCTTTAGCCTGAACGTCTCCGCTAACACATCCTGGCAACTTTTGATCTACCCCTGTAGGGGAAATCCCCGGACTCTCCACACACTCTCTTCATCCTTGTTCTTCAGGCAAAAATCATAATGAAGAGGCCTATGGGAACGCGTGGGCTGCGTTCGGTGCAGTCCGGCTGGGGTTGCTTGGTGGCATACAGTGGTGTTAAACACCGCTCCAGCTCCGACAGCGGCAAGGCTGGAATAAAACAGCGTCCTGATGAACGAGCTTTTGCCTGCTACTTGGAGGGGACAAGGGCACTTCCAGGTTGTGGGAGATTTGCTATGCAGCAGGTGCTCTAGCAGCGAGCGAGTGCTGCTCTCCCAAATTCCCCTGCATGAAAAATGTTCCTTATCTCAGTCCTGCCGTGCTTGCCCTGGGTGAAATGCTCTCCCTCCCGCACTTTTGCGTTTTTCCACTTGCAGTGCAATCCCGGCCTGCCCTCTGCTGGTAAAATCCCAAAGCTAAGTAAGAGAAATCCTAAACTAAGGTCAGCATTTGGTTGAAAACTTGCCATCCGTGTTGAAAAATGGATGATCTTTTATGATGACCATCAGCGACTGAGATACCGCTCAGACACACGGTAGCAGAGCAGCTTGGGAGGCCTCGGGGTGACAGGTCTCACACTAGCGTCATCGATGGGAATGGACTGGCAAGATGAAGACATTAAAAGATGTAACCTTTGCTCCAGGCACTGCTGAAGGTCTTGAGAAGGTGAACTGGGAGGATCTTGGGCATCGGTGGTCACCAGGAGCAGCTGCACTCGTGTGTCAAGGGTACCAAGAGCAGTGGAGTCCCTGGGGCAGTTTTGGGCCCCTGTGGGCAGAGGGTACCCCCAGCCTGTCAGTTCGTGTCAGGAGTGTAAAGGACCAAGGAGGACACAGGACTGTAGTTGTCTGCATGGTGTCCCCTGGGAGGGGAGGCAAATGTCAATAAGTATGTTTCAAATAAAAGCCATTCTCCGTGTAGCCACAGCGGCTGCTTGCAGCCAAAGTGTGTTTTATATGGAAACATGTTCTTCAAGCTCTGCTGTGTTTTGACTCTAGCTTTTGAGTGGGAGCCATGCCGAACTCCTTCCACAGCAAGACGCTTGTCTCAGACCGTGGTTTCCCAGCTGAGGAAATGCCAGGCTGCAGAGGACCGAGCTGCGAAACAGCAGCAGGCGCTGGGCGCGATCCCACCAGTGTGTACCAGTGCTGCCTCCCAGCACCACCGGCTGTTGGGAGGAAGATGATGAGCTCAGGAGGAAGATGATTTGTGTCTTTAGAAAATAACCTGGGCTGAAAATATTGCAAAATATTACAATTTACTTTGCTATTGTTACCTTCTATTCTGCTACTCTCGACTATTCCACTGTAATGAAGGGATAGGTATCATATCCCTTTTTTTATGATAACGTCATATTCCACTTTTAAAGCAAATTAAAGGCAATGTAAAGCAGAATTGAAAAGTCACAGCAGACCAGCTACCAGCCTCTGTAGACTTAGTCCCCCTTAACAGGACATCCATGGTGCCTGAAGGTCACTGATGAATCACTGAATCCCGCGCTGCTGTGTCCTCACGGTCTGCTGAAGATGCTGGAAATAGATAATTATGGGTTTCCCCGGAGCTGAATCTCGTGAGCATGAAGCTGTGGGACAGTGGAGGGGGGTGAATCCTTCTCTTGTTCCAGCAGCTTTCTTCTGCATTCGGAGTTGTTCAACCCTCACCCTGGGAAGAGGGACTGACAGCTCGCTTCCACGGAGAGACGTTGAGGACCCTTGGTCCTGCTCCAGGGCGTCCCATGATGTGAGCTGGCACAGCGCCGGGGCTGCTGCAGGAACTCGCACTTATTTGAGGAAAAATTATGCTCTGGAGAAGAGGAGGAGGCTGTGGGAACAGCTCCAGCTACGGCCGCTCCTCATCTCACCGGCAGCGACACCTCCGAAACAATAGCTTGGAGCAGCGAGAAAAAATTATTCCAGAGGAATTTTTCACTCTCCTGGTGCATTCCTCTGCTCGTCCTGCTCCTTGCCCCGATCCCAGGCCCCGGGCCCCTCATGTTTCGTGGCAGGACTGAGCTGCCCCGTGAGACATCCGCATGCAGAGGATGGGGACGGGATGGGATGGAAAACAAGCCCAAGAACACCCTTCTGGGGGGTGTTGCTGTGGCTGTTTGTCCCTGCCAGCTGCCCGCAGAGGACCATTTTGCCCTAAATCTGGCCCGCCATCCCTGCGCGGGGACAAGACTCTGGTGTCAGTCGAGCTGCCACAGGATCAGTATGTGGACTGAGCCGAGAGACTGCACAGCTGTCCTCCAAATGCCACCCAGGTGCCACTTCTCATGGCAACCACACAGATTTGAAGGATTAGGAAGTTGTTGCGCTTCTTTATCGGGTCGGTTGCTGGCTTGGGGGAGGTAGACGTCCCTGGGAGGCGAGGGGTGGATGTTGTTGAGGAAAACCAGGTCTCGCTGAGGAGCAGCGAGGGGCAGTGAGTGCCTGGCAGTGTGGCACGTGTTCATCGTGAGGGGCCAGAACCCCCCGGGGCACTGGGGATTCCCGGCCCTGGGAGCAGCTCGGAAAGAAATGGAGGCCCAGCCTGTCCTGGGGCATGTGAGGAAGCCGAAGCCAGGGCGACGGCAGGACAACCCTGAGGGGCCGTGGGCCGCCACGTCCCCGATGAGGGTCGTCGACGGGCGACCCCCAAAATGGCGGGCGGGAGAACCGCGAGCCCCCTCAGCCGGGGCTGGCCCCGCCCCGCCTTCCCCTCGCCTCAGGCCGGGCGGGCGGTCCTCCCCCCCGCTGGAGTCGCTGCAGCGGGCGGCGCTGACGCGTCGGGCGCCGGGGGTCGCTCCCC